>NC_083596.1:50572256-50647256 GCF_027579695.1 Neoarius graeffei
TTCTCCCTCCCATCCAGCGTGACACACACACCGCCCGTCCTTACACTCCCCATGTTCCTCACAGATCGGATGACAGGCTTGTCTGTCACAGGATGGCCCCACCCATCCATCCTCACATTGGCACCGCCCACCAACACACATGCCATGGATGCTGCATGGCATTGGACACACTTCTATGAGAGAACCATAGGAGAGAATCACAGGAGCATCTGTGATTAAAAGATGAAATAATAAAATGTGAGAAAAAGAAAGAAAGAAAGACCAACAAAAATTTAAGAGAAATAGATACATTGATTTGCAAAAAAGGAAAATACACAAAAACCAATAAGAACAAAGAGAAGGAAAATCGGTGAGAAAAACAAGAAAAAGGTGAATGAATAAATAAATACATAAATAAATAAATAAGAAAGAAAGAAAGAAAGAAAGACAAGAAATGAGAAAGCATTAAAGGGATCCAGAAAGATAAAACACACTTCCTTTATGTCTAATGCTTATGAATAAAACATGCAGTAAAAGTTCATTACACACTGCTGTGTGTGTGTGTGTGTGTGTGTGTGTGTGTGTGTGTGTGTGTGTGTGTGTGTGTGTGTGTGTCAGAGAAGTCGGTTTTAATAATCAGTTCATGATGCTGAAATGGTGTGAGACATGAAGAAAAGCCATTAAATATGAGTGACACACTGCGCGTCCTCTGTCACACTCGTTCATCTCGCTCTTTTCTTCTCTCTTTCTCGTTCATTCCTCCTTCCCTTTGATCTCCTGAAGGATAATTCACCTGCTTTAAGGATTTTCAACTGAACTCTCATTAGCAGGTCAAGAAACACAGCGTATTTGTTCCCATCCTACAAAACTGTCAGGGTTCCCTTGCCAGTCTGGAACACCACTGTTGAATAAAATCACGCCTGTCCAGCTTCACCCTGCGGTTTGTATAATGCTAAACTGTCGGCGTAGTAGAGCCATTCCACCGAATCGGTGCCATTTCCGTCCCTAGAAAATTATATGTATAAATGCACATAAAAATGTACTTTAAAATACATTTCCTTATTACGCAGAATGTCCTGCACACTGATCTGATTTCAAATTTAAGATACATAATTGTAAGGATTAATAAAAACTACCTAAAACACTGAAAAATAGCATGTGTTACCTGTCCCCGCACTCTAACTTTATACTTAACTATGAAATATTATGATTAAAATCCTTCAGAAACAGTATTTCTTTTGCACTGTTGTGTGACTCCATATCCTATCCATGGTTTAAATATATTTTTTCATAAGAAATCCACAATATCTTAGTTAAAATACACATTTTAGTCGTGTCCCTGGGTTTTCACTCAGTCCTGTTACCCAAACATATTACCCCATCTGGCAAATTTGGAACATTCCATAAATCACATGCTCAACAGGAAGTTACATCACTTGTGTCTTCTGAACAGTGGCGGCTGGTAGTCTTTCAAACAGGGGAGGCTGGTCGGTTACGATATTTCCAGATTTTAAAAGAAAAAACACATCAATTTTGCCCATACTCTTGCCTCTGATCTGGCTGATTGTTGGCAGGGTCACAAACTGTGAAATAACAGGTTCTTTTGGCCCATTAGCCTACTGTCCAATATACATGATGGTGGTGTTGGGGGGGGGTATATTTTAATCTCATCTCATTATCTCTAGCCGCTTTATCCTGTTCTACAGGGTTGCAGGCAAGCTGGAGCCTATCCCAGCTGACTACGGGCGAAAGGCGGGGTTCACCCTGGACAAGTCGCCAGGTCATCACAGGGCTGACACACAGACACAGACAACCATTCACACTCACATTCACACCTACACTCAATTTAGAGTCACCAGTTAACCTAACCTGCATGTCTTTGGACTGTGGGGGAAACCGGAGCACCCGGAGGAAACCCACGCGGACACGGGGAGAACATGTAAACTCCACACAGAAAGGCCCTCGCCGGCCACGGGGCTCGAACCCGGACCTTCTTGCTGTGAGGCAACAGCGCTAACCACTACACCACCGTGCCACCCGGTATATTTTAACATTTTATATTTTAAAATTGTGGCATGTTGTTTAAAAATTGATCATTATTGAAAGCAGCTCTTTGTCAGGAACCTCAGCAGTAACAGCAGAGTGTTCTGGAATAGGCACAAGCACTGACCTTGGGGAGCCAAACATAGAGCTGGGGGCCACACATTTCATTCAGTGACACTTTCCCTATATTTTACTTATTTTGACTGAGAAATGTTTTATTGACAATTTTGATAACCCTTCACTTTTAATCCAGGTCTGTAGTGTGAAATGTTCTCGGCTGCGTTTTTGTTTAAAAATGTTTTCCAAATTGTAGCTGTGTTCAATTCATATCCAGAGAAATATATATTCCAATATAATATACTCAGCATAAACATTTTAAATAGATTCTATATTTTTGGTCCATCCATGACATATTACTAAAGTAGCCTATTTACTGTTGTTGATGTGGGTCACTTGCTGTTAGCCAATTCACTTTCTCGTACCAGGAGAGCTGAAAGGAACGAGTATTATTCCCTACCTTTTTCACCAAGTCAATTTGAGGCGTTGCTCTACCCTGCTCTTTAATTTTAATTTTTTTCCTCGAAAGGAAGACTGGCAAATAGCTTCGCCAAAATTAAATCAGCAATGCTTGGCATCCGTGTGCAGCTTTCTTGCTAGCTGACTAGCCCCCTCAAGTTCAAGTTCAGTCACTCAAATAAACGACATTTCTGGAACTAAGATAGCAAACTTGACAACACTATATTTACACTTTATTTACAATGAAAATATATACAAACTAAAAAAGCTGGTAGAAACCGTATGTAATGAATGAAATCGAAATGTAAGCTGCTCTCTTACAATACACCACAGCACTCGCGAATCTGCATGGGACTGAACTGAAATTCACCGCTGCCTGTCTATATTTGAAACGAGCTGTCAATCAAAGAAAATATCCGGCCGCTTTCACCAATCACCAGTCTCCTCGCGGAAAGCTTTGCCATGTCCCTCCCATGTGAGGCTAGGAGTCCGTGAGACTCCGTGGGTGGGCGTTTTCGCAGTATTTGTCCAATAACCGTCTTGCATTTTGAGATTGAAAAGCGCAGAGCTCCCAAATGCCACTGAAGTCCACTGAGGCTGGGCTGCATCGCGCTGTCACGAGGGGGAAAAACTCACGCACACATTAGGCGAACTGGGGAAAGTTATAACGGAATGATTTCGCACTGTAGTGGGTTGAGCACATATATTTCTATGATTCTGGATCTGAAATAGCAATGTTATAAGGTCGGCTATAACATAAGCCTAGCGCAATTCATCCTACACGATGTTCGTCATTTTTAGAGGAGGCTGAGCCTCCCTCGTTGTCTTAAAGCAATCGCCCGTGCTTCTGAAGGCCATGGGAAGACCAAAAGTTAGTTCTCTCATTTACTTTTCTGTATATTTGATGATTTTTTAACTTTGACTGATAAGGTCAATGTCAACATACTGTCCTGTTACTTAAGTTATTTCTTATAACCCGGATTCCAGAAAAGTTGGGACAAAGTACAAATTGTAAATAAAAACGGAATGCAATGATGTGGAAGTTTCAAAATTCCATATTTTATTCAGAATAGAACATAGATGACATATCAAATGTTTAAACTGAGAAAATGTATCATTTAAAGAGAAAAATTAGGTGATTTTAAATTTCATGACAACAACACATCTCAAAAAAGTTGGGACAAGGCCATGTTTCCCACTGTGAGACATCCCCTTTTCTCTTTACAACAGTCTGTAAACGTCTGGGGACTGAGGAGACAAGTTGCTCAAGTTTAGGGATAGGAATGTTAACCCATTCTTGTCTAATGTAGGATTCTAGTTGCTCAACTGTCTTAGGTCTTTTTTGTTCCATTTTATGATGCACCAAATGTTTTCTATGGGTGAAAGATCTGGACTGCAGGCTGGCCAGTTCAGTACCCGGACCCTTCTTCTACACAGCCATGATGCTGTAATTGATGCAGTATGTGGTTTGGCATTGCCATGTTGGAAAATGCAAGGTCTTCCCTGAAAGAGACGTCGTCTGGATGGGAGCATATGTTGCTCTAGAACCTGGATATACCTTTCAGCATTGATGGTGTCTTTCCAGATGTGTAAGCTGCCCATGCCACACGCACTAATGCAACCCCATACCATCAGAGATGCAGGCTTCTGAACTGAGCGCTGATAACAACTCGGGTCGTCCTTCTCCTCTTTAGTCCGAATGACACGGCGTCCCTGATTTCCATAAAGAACTTCAAATTTTGATTCGTCTGACCACAGAACAGTTTTCCACTTTGCCACAGTCCATTTTAAATGAGCCTTGGCCCAGAGAAGACGTCTGCGCTTCTGGATCATGTTTAGATACGGCTTCTTCTTTGAACTATAGAGTTTTAGCTGGCAACGGCGGATGGCACAGTGAATTGTGTTCACAGATAATGTTCTCTGGAAATATTCCTGAGCCCATTTTGTGATTTCCAATACAGAAGCATGCCTGTATGTGATGCAGTGCCGTCTAAGGGCCCGAAGATCACGGGCACCCAGTATGGTTTTCCGGCCTTGACCCTTACGCACAGAGATTCTTCCAGATTCTCTGAATCTTTTGATGATATTATGCACTGTAGATGATGATATGTTCAAACTCTTTGCAATTTTACACTGTCGAACTCCTTTCTGATATTGCTCCACTATTTGTCGGCGCAGAATTAGGGGGATTGGTGATCCTCTTCCCATCTTTACTTCTGAGAGCCGCTGCCACTCCAAGATGCTCTTTTTATACCCAGTCATGTTAATGACCTATTGCCAATTGACCTAATGAGTTGCAATTTGGTCCTCCAGCTGTTCCTTTTTTGGACCTTTAACTTTTCCAGCCTCTTATTGCCCCTGTCCCAACTTTTTTGAGATGTGTTGCTGTCATGAAATTTCAAATGAGCCAATATTTGGCATGAAATTTCAAAATGTCTCACTTTCGACATTTGATATGTTGTCTATGTTCTATTGTGAATACAATATCAGTTTTTGAGATTTGTAAATTATCGCATTCCGTTTTTATTTACAATTTGTACTTTGTCCCAACTTTTTTGGAATCGGGGTTGTAGATGATATTTGTTTATTTTAAAAATACAGATTTTTGGTAAATCATGAGAATGTGCTAAGTGTGGTCATGCTATTAGCGATGATGCCATGTGGCTTAATTCCATGTATTAGCTTATCCTAGGCTAAAAACTCAGTCCTGTTATTTTCAGAGTTTTGGTAACAGGACTGAAAAAAATGCAGCCATCTTTGACTTCCAAACCTTGTAATGTGTGTTGACCAATACACATTTTGAATAGTTAAATATGTGTGTTATTATAATCAGTGTTGAAAAGATATAACAAATTAAGTTTAATTTGGGAGTGGTACGACAAGCAAATGGCACCTATTCGGTGGAATGTGCCAGTAACACTCGGTAGCTACATTAGCCTTGTAGCTTTAGTGCAAAACTCACTGAGACAGGGGAAATAAAAGAGATTTCTGTTTAAACATTAATCCAGGAACCTTAGCCCTCGAATTTCTGACCAAATGCTTTATTTCAGGAACTTTAGGTCAGGAACCTTAGAGCAGGAATTTTAATTCAGGAACCTTATCACAGGAACTTTGATACAGGAATTTTACTTCAGGCACTGCAATCTAGGAACGACCACAGCCCAGGAACGCTAATTCAGGAACCTTGGATTCAGAACTTCAGTCCAATTTTAGTCCAGGTACTTCAATCCTGATCTAACCATAGACCAGGAACTTTAATTCAGGAACCTGAGCCCTGGAGGAACTTTAATTCAGGAACCTGAGCCCTGGAACTTTAGACCAAAAAGTTTCATCCAGGAGCTTTAGTCCTGAACCTTAAAGGTGGAACATTAACCCCCACCCCACAAAAAACAAACAAACAAACAAACAAACAAACAAACAAACAAACCCCAGCAACTTCAGTTCAGGAACCATAGATCTGGAGCTTTAGAACAAAATTTTAACCCAGGAACTTTAATCCAGAAACCTTCACCAAAATTTCAATACAGGAATTTCCGGCTCAAGAACTTTATTTCAGGAACCTTAAACCTAGAACTTTAAACATAATAATAATAATAATAATAATAATAATCTCATCTCATTATCTCTAGCCGCTTTATCCTGTTCTACAGGGTTGCAGGCAAGCTGGATCCTATCCCAGCTGACTACGGGCGAAAGGCGGGGTTCACCCTGGACAAGTCGCCAGGTCATCACAGGGCTGACACATAGACACAGACAACCATTCACACTCACATTCACACCTACGCTCAATTTAGAGTCACCAGTTAACCTAACCTGCATGTCTTTGGACTGTGGGGGAAACCGGAGCACCCGGAGGAAACCCACGCGGACACGGGGAGAACATGCAAACTCCACACAGAAAGGCCCTCGCCGGCCCCGGGGCTCGAACCCAGGACCTTCTTGCTGTGAGGTGACAGCGCTAACCACTACACCACCGTGCCGCCCAATAATAATAATAATAATAATAATAATAATAGTTCAGGAACTAAAAAAAAAAGCCCAGTATAAAAATTCTCTCTTCAAAACTTTTCTCCAGTTTGAAGATTTCCATTAGCAAGAAATAAAAACACCATACTGCATAAATGTGATTTTTGCCTCTGTCGGTTTATCTCTTGTGTTTGTTTTCCTTTTTTGCATATTTTTCACGACTGTTTTTTCCCCTTTCAGCTTTGGCATCACTGTTGCTCCAGACACAAGGCAGTGAATCACATGTTAAACTTTATATTTATAGTGAACTGAGCGGTGAAATCATTTTTAATATCCACATACTCATGAATTTAATGAGTTCAAGATGAATAATAATGTATTCGCGGCAGCCGGCGGCCTGTCAGGTGTCCAATCACGGCGCAGTAACACCGTACGTGTGTTAAAATATTCATCTTATTTAATCACGATATTAGAATTTTAAAACCTACATAATATGCTGATGTGGTTCTACTCAATCATGTTCTTTCTTTCTTTCATTCTTTCTTTCTTTTCTCTCTGGTTATCCTTCGCTTTATTGTCCTGATGTAAAATCAATCATATATATTTATATAATGAGGCAACACTTTCCATGAGGCTTGTGTTCATAAATCACCGCATTTGCGCTCCGGCAGTTCGAATGATTTATGAATTCAGGCTCCGTGGAAAGTCTGATGGTTTCTGGAGGCTCTCTCTCTCTCTCTCTCTCTCTCTCTCTCTCCATGTCCCTCCTCGTCTCGTTCCCCGTCGCTCTGAATATCATTCTTCATCGATACATACTGCATTACACATGATCACGGGTCGATACACACCTCATCATATCTAATCACGGATCAATGACATCCGCAGCATCGCTTTACAACTAAATCAATTTCACAAACGTGTTTTAAGAAGGAAAGTGAAGTTTTGAAGTCGATAGTAATTGTGTCAGCAAATTTCACTCTAAGAAAGCTCTTCTGATTATTTTCAGTCACTCGGCTGGATTTCTCTGATTGAAAATATATTTCTTTTAAAGTTGAGAAATAAAGTCAGGCTGCTTCCTGTTTGTGCTTCGTTATGCTCCGACTTCTTCTTGAACGCGTCTCCTGATCGTTCGCTTTTCCTGACTGAGGAACCTGAAGTCAGAGACTTTAGGAAATTGAACTTCTTTAGCCTGGGAACTTCAGAAATTTTAGCCAAAGAATTTGAAGCTAAAAAAACCCAAAAACAAACAAACAAACAAGAAAAACGTTTCTCCAGAAACTCAAACACAGAAACGTCAGGTTCAGAAATTCAGCTCAGCGTCTTTAGAGCTAGAATTTTCCCGAGGAACCTGGAAATTTATCCTCACATTACTCTTCCTGGACTCACTTTCAGCTCCCAAGAGTCCAGCTCCTACAACTTTTCCCAGAATTTGACTCCGCCCCTAAAACTTTTCACAGAGCCAGACTCCGCCCCTAAAACTTTTCTGAGACTCAGGTTCCATCCATACATATTTTCTCAGAGTCAGACTCCGCCCTTAAAATATTTTCCCAGAGTCAGGTTCCCAAGAGTCAAAACAAAAGACACACTTCTGTGGAGACGTCCATGTTGTGTGTTTTGTTTTTCCCACTTTGCTCGTCAAACGTACCAAAGTGAGAAATGACGTCGTTACATCTTGGGAATTACCGTTTATAAGGTAGCAGGTCCCCTGTGTGTGTTTTTTGTGTGTAGCTCACTTGTGTGTGTATCTGTGCGTCTAACCTGTAGAGCAGTCGGTTCCGGTCCAGCCCTGCTCACACTCACACACCCCTGTTTCGGAATGGTACGTCCCGTGTCTAGAGCACTGCTCCTTACAGGCCGGGAGAGGATTCTCACACATCTCTCCACCCCATCCGGCAGAACACACACACTCCCCACGCACACACACACCTCGACCTGAACATGTGGGGTCGATGCAGTCCACTGCAACACACACACACACACAGAGTTACAGTTCATTTAGTTCACTCTCTGCAGAACTGTCAGAAAGTGTGCATGCTGAGGGATAAATGAAGAGACAGAGTGTGTGTGTGTGTGTGTGTGTGTGTGTGTGTGTGTGTGTGTGTGTGTGTTGCCCACACACCTTCCTCACAGTTGTTGCCTTTAAAGGCTGGTGCACACACACACACTCCGTTGATACACTCTCCGTTGTTGGAGCAGGTGGGATCAATACATTGTCCGTCCTCCACTTCACACTCTGCTCCCTTCCAGCCGGCGTGACATACACACACACCCTTATCATACTCGCCGTTACCGCTACACAACACCGGGCAGGAGTCTGAAACACACACACACACACACACACACACACACACAGGTGATGGTTTGGTGTGTGTCATGTTCATGGCTTTGCGAGCGAGTTTATCACTGTCAGGTCAGTGTAAGATTTATGTTGTTACTTGTTGTGTTGTTGTCTCAATGTTTATTGTGCTTTTTGTTGCGTGTTTGTTATGCATTAGGTTGTGAAGTTAATGTGTGTGTGTGTGTGTGTGTGTGTGTGTGTGTGTGTGTGTGTGTGTGTGTGTGTGTGTGTGTGTGTGTGTTTGTACCTTTTGAACAGTCTGGTCCAAGGAAACCGGTGAAACAGTGACAGTGACCCGAAACACACTCTCCATTCCCGTTACAGTTCGTGGAACAACCGTCACTCATTTCTGAGCACACACACACACACACACACACACACACACACACACACACACACACACACACACAGGGTCACCAAGTACACCATCTAGGAAAAGTTTTGCTTGCAGCGTCCTTGAATTTAGCAAAGAACATTGATTTTTAGTGTGGGTGTTTGTGTGTGTGTGTTTATAAGAGTGTGTTATTTTGGAGTGTGTGTTATACAGAAGTGTGTGTGGAGGTCAGCTTTTCCACTCCACATCACTGAAGCGTTGCTTTCTATTACAAAAATAGAAAAAAAGGTTTTGTGATGATAGTTTGTGACCCGTGATATGTGTGTGTGTGTGTGTGTGTGTGTGTGTGTGTGTGTGTGTGTGTGTGTGTGTGTGTGTGTGTGTGTGTTTGTCAATGAAAAGATACAAAAGACACAGCAGTGAAAAAGTGCTGAGGTGACCGAGTCTTTTGAGTGTTTGAAATATTGATATGGAAAAATGATGATACACTGCGTTTGTGTGTTGATGTACCTGTAACTCACTGAGTTATTAAATACGTGTGTGTGTGTGTGTGTGTGTGTGTGTGTGTGTGTGTGTGTGTGTGTAAAACCAACCAAACAAACAAATGAACGAGTGTATGTTTCCTGAAAATGCTATCTGATACATGTCAAGAAAATAGTAAACTTTATGACCTGCTGTGATGTGTTCAGTGCGGTTTATTTGTTTCCCTGTACGGAGGATTGCACAAAACCTACTGAACCGATTTCTATGAAACTTGGTGGAATGGTGGAGCATGGGCCAAGGAAGAAGCCATTACATTTTGGAGGTGGCTCTACAATTTTATTTTCATTTTGAGAGATACAGCATTTGCCATACATCTTCAAATCCAGTATAAAGTTCGCTCGTGACAAAACATAGCCAATGTAGAAATACAATGGCTCTATAAGGGTACCAGTAATCCTCTGGCATACACATGTCGGCATGTGTTTCTAATAATTTTGGAAATATACATATCAAGTCATATAACGTGGGCATGATTGTCATAACGAGGTCTCTGCTCGCCTAACGATGAGCGACCACAAAATACCGTAACTTAAGATTTGTGACTCACATCTAACGAAATGTCCATGACAAGAAATCATCACCGTGCAAAAGAAAGTAAAATGATGATAACAGATCGAGGAAGAGACAGAGAAAGAAAGACAAAGAGACAAGTATGTCAAGACAGACAGGTATAGAGAGAGGAAATTTTATATAGCGCAAGTCTAAAGAGACAGAGACGTATTAAAAGAGAGGTAGTTTTATTGAGACAAAGACAGAGGTTCAAAGAGAATAATTCGACAACAGGTCGCGAAAGAGGCACATAAATAGAGAGAGAGATTAGCAGAGAAAGACAGAGGTAAGCACAGACATGTGGAAGTATGATATAGTGAAAGACAGGTAGCTTAGAGTAGTAGTAGTAGAGAGAGAGAGAGAGAGAGAGAGAGAGAGAGAGAGAGAGAGGTTGTAAAAGAGACAGGAAATGAAAGAGATGGCTATCAAGATTGACAGGCAGGGAAAGAGAGCGGTACAGAAATAGAAGAGGAAAGAGATACGTATAGAGATAGGTAGAAAATGAGAGATACAGTGCCCTCCACATTTATTGGCACCCCTAGTTAAGATGTGTTAAAAGCCTTAAAATAAATTAAATTTTTATTGCAGAAGCATAATCTCTCACTGAAAATTGTAGAAAAATGTAACCTTTAACTCAAGTGAATTAAAAAAATATCCCTGACTAAGAAATAATTATTTTTCATAAAATCACCTGTTCTACAATTATTGGCACCCATAACAATTCCTAGAAAATAAATGTAATTGAAGCATTTCTGTCATTTCTACTGTAGTTTATAAAGTTGATCAGAGTATCTAGGAACCTTTAATTAGTAATTCATCACATCCTGTTTCCCTGGGGTATAAATATGATGCGACACAGAGGCCTATTTCTCTTATCCACTCTTCAACATGGGAAAGACAAGAGAACACACCATTCAAGTCAGGCAGATGTGTGTCGACCTTCATAAATCAGGGAATGGCTACAAGAAAATAGCCACTTGCCTACACCGGCCCATATCTACAGTCAGAGGAATCACCAAGAAGTTTAAAACAACTGGAACAGTGGCAAACAAGCCTGAACGAGGATGCAAGCTTATCTTGCCACCAGGCACAGTGAGGAGGATGGGAAGAGAAGTAAAAAGTTCTCCAAAGCTCACTGTTAGAGAATTGCATCAAAGAGTAGCATCTTGGGGTCGCAAAGTCTCCATAACAACCATCAGGCGCTATCTACATGCCAACAAGCTGTTTGGGAGGCATGCACGGAAAAAGCCTTTTCTCACTTACAAGCATAAGCGTAAACGTCTGGAGTTCGCTAAGCGGTACTGGGACTTCAACTGGGACCGTGTGCTTTGGTCAGATGAGACCAAGATAGAGCTTTTTGGCAACAAACACTCTAATACATCACAAAAGATGAGTATGCAGAAAAGCACCTCATGCCCACTGTGAAGTATGGGGGAGGATCGGTGATGCTGTGGGCCTGTTTCTCTTCCAAAGGCCCCGGGAACCTTGTTAGGGTGCACGGCATCATGAACTCTTTGAAATACCAGGATGTTTTATATCAAAATCTGGCGGCCTCTGCCCGAAAGCTGAAGATGGGTCGTCACTGGGTCTTTCAGCAAGATAATGACCCCAAACATGTGGCCAAATCTACACAAAAATGGTTCACCAGACACAAAATCAAGCTCCTCCCATGGCCATCTCAGTCCCCAGACCTCAACCCAATTGAAAACCTGTGGGGTGAGCTGAAGAGGAGAGTGCATCGGAGAGGACCCAGGACTCTGGATGATTTAGAGAGATCGTGCAAAGAGGAATGGTCGAAGATCCCTCTCTCTGTATTCTTCCATCTTGTGAAATGTTATAGCAGAATATTAAGTGCTGTCTTGTTGGTAAAATGGAGTTGTACAAAGTATTAACATCAGGGGTGCCAATAATTGTGGCACACATGATTTCATGTAAAAGAATTATTTCTTAATGTGGGATTTTTTTCCCCACTGAATAAATGCACTTGAATTAAAGGTTGGATTTTTCTCTCTTTTTTTGCATTGTTGTCCTATATTATTTAAAAAAAAAAAATTATTAGGAGTCTAACGAGGGGTGCCAATAATTGTGGAGGGTGCTGTACTTAAACACACCTCTGAGAGTGACAGGTAGAGACTGATGTCCAGAACGAGAGAGATGAGTCGAGAAAAAGAGAGAAGGACATGTAGTGGGAGAGACAGATACGAAAAGAAACGAGAAATGTAGAACGCTGTAGGCGAATTAATATTTGAATACATTGGATTTTGTGTCATAAATATCTATCAAAGCCTCTGATGTCATTCGCATTGATATTATGTCGACATCATTGTGCAACAAGAGAAGATCAAGAGAAGCAGGAATCAGCTCATGGGTGTTTATCCATCAGGGCTAAAAGAACTCCAGCACACTTACTTCAGGACTCCTGTCAGTGTGCATCAGTTCCTGTTTTTCTGGTACTTTGTGAGTTCACCTCGCCTCATACGTTTGAGTTTTGTTCTCCTCATGGAGACATTTTGTTTGAATAACGTCTACTTACGCTCGCTCCCGGTGCTCTGGCTCTCTTTGCAATCGAGCTCACTCAAACTGACTCCTTGACAGCGTGACTGAGCCAAGAGCGGAAAGTGAAAATTGCAGAACTGCAGCTCAACATCCCAGGGAGTCCTCGAGGAAGTTGACAAGAGCAATTACAACAATAGCTCTCCACCACCATCACAACTGACTCCGTTCAGGAAACACGCAGCGCTGATCCAGACATGAAGCCTGAGTAAGCCAGAATTCCCCATGAAAAGCTCAACTATCACTCCAGTCTTCCTGCTCAGTTTTCCGGAGCGTAGCCGTGCATGTCTGCAGCGGCATGATGGTTCACCTACCATCGGAACCACTCGGTGTTCCTTCATCTTGGGATTTCAACCCTCTGGATTTTTTTACCATCATTCCTTTTAACAGCTGTCACTTCTGACAGGCCCTTCAGCTCTGGGATCAGCAGTGCGATACTTCAGCGATTTTTATTCATTTAAATTTCACAAGTTTTCTGGGGTACAGTTTTACAGATTTCACAACTGGGCTCTGCACACTTGACACTGAGAGCAAGTGTAATGGAAAAGCACTGCTAATGACTTTATAATAGATTCACCAAGGGCATCAGGTATGATCTGCCTTATCAGGATCATGAGAACTCAATAGAGAGATTGATCTCCTGGGCGATCTGGCAAGATCATCGACAGCGGTAGAAGAGGGAGAACTGATAGCTGGTAAGCAAGCTTGATTCTACTTCTTCATACTGCTCAGGAAGCCTGGTCATAATTAAAGCAGAGAGGCAAAACAGCACGTCAGGGATGGGACATATATCATAGTGCGCAAGTCAAATTCGGGAGTCTTCAGTTATCTTCAGGCAAATGCTCTGCTGAACCTGTGCAATCCCTAGAAAATTGAAAAGACACCTGGCACATTTACGGTACACACTTGATCAAAAATTCAACTAGCTAGAGGCTTTATTGGGAATGTAGGAACCCTTCTGTCCACCACCCTTGAGCAAACAAGGTCTGGGTGGTGCTGGATCTGGGGTTTACCCAAGAACACTGGGTGAAAGACAGGAACACACCCTGGATGGGAAGACAGTCCTGTCTCAGTGAATACATTTATATACAGGGGGCACCAATCCACCGACTGACAGGCTTCTGGGAGACGCAAGGAAACTGGAAAACCTTGAGAAACCCCACACAGACACAGGTAGAATGGTAACACAAGCTCAGGATCAAACCAGGATCTGTGGAGTTGGGAGATGGCAGAACTACTTCCCATACCACCCTCCTGTAGCCCCAGTGAATGCTTATGAGATAAGACACCCGAGCCCAACCATGACCCGGCAAGTGAAACTGAATTGCCATGAGATTCCAGTCGACATGGAGAAGCCACGGCCTAACAGTTAGAGAAACAGCTTTGGGACCAAAAGTTTGCCGGTTTGATTCCCCGTCCCAGCAGGAATGGCAAGCAAGGCACCTTACTATTACCTTTTATTACCTTTACTACTACCTTTACCAAGGCACCTTTCTCTTACTACCTGGCAAGCAAGGCATCTAACCCCCAACTGCTCCCCAGGATGGCGTTGTATGTTGCTCTGGATAAGAGCGTCTGCTAAATGCCTGGAATGTAAATGTAAAGACATTATTTCTATGCATAATAACTTTGATGATGGTAGGGTGTGGTTTCCTTCACGGAGGAAAGAAATTTGAAAATGGTGGACTGCCTGTCTGTGCTGCACAGACCCCTGGGAGATGGGGGGAGGGGTCCTGGACTCCACTTTGGGAATCAAGGATCTGTAGTGCCACCTCACCACCTGTACAAGTGAGCTAATGATTTGCTCCCCGGTATTATATCCTTTATACCCTCACACACACGTACACAAATGCCCTTGAAGGCCCTAAGGGTTTCTCCCATTGTGTGTGTGTGTGTGCGTGCGTGCGTGCTCACCTACAGCCGTGCTCTGCACCTTCACCTGCTCTGGTTTTCTGCCATCGTTGTAAACACCAATGTGCCATGTCCCTGCGTCCAGATACTCCATAAACACAGTTGCCATGGCAACACTCCGTCCATCCTGCTGCTGCTTCCCATCGAGCAGTTTCACGAAATCAAACTGCCCACACACACAAACAAAGTGTTACCAGTTTCACTTTATTTCCCATGTTACACCTTGCTCTCTCTCCCCCTTTATCTCTCTCTCTGTCTGTCTCTCTCTCTCTCTTTCTGTCGATCTCAACAACTTTCTCTTACTACCTGTCTCACTCCACAACTCTCTTTACCTGTTTAAACAGAGCTAAATATACTCACAGTAATATACTAGCATCAATGCCAAAGTACACACACACACACACACACACACACACACACACACACAGAGGACATTTATGTCTACCATCAGTAGCTCTATTTTTCTTCCTAATTAATAGGCAGGAGTGTGTGTTATGACAATCATTCTGGTTGAATTTCATTACTGACACACTGACTGTGTGTGTGTGTGTGTGTGTGTGTGTGTGTGTGTGTGTGTGTGTTGAACCTCTCTGTCACCCACACACTCTCTGAGTGTTCAGTTACATAAACATATGCTTGAGCATATGGGTGGGTCACACTGCGGTCATTGAAATTCAACACACACACACACACACACACACACACACACACACACACTTGGTGTGGGTGCATTTAACAACATCTCTATCTTACCCATACACACACACACACACACACACAGATTCAGATCCCACTTCATTAACAGGCACTAATTATCCACTCCTCTTGCTTTGCATCTGCCTACGTGTACAATCACACACACACACACACACACACACACACACACACACACACACACACACACACATGGATCCAGAAAAAGCAAAGAGCAGTGAGGAGCTTAGAATTGAATTATGCACGTCTATAATTTCCTTAACGATGTGAATGGTTCATGTGGAAGATATTGCTGCTAATGAGCTTTAATTAACGAGTGGAACTCGCCCAGTGCCAAATCATTAGGAATACGGAACATTGTGCCAATTATGAGGACTAAAAAAATGATCCGGAGACGATGCAGAACTCCGAGCCAAACAACCAATTCTGGCTCCTCAACCCTCTGTGTGTGTGTGTGTGTGTGTGTGTGTGTGTGTAATAGTTACATACAGTACATATGAGATAATATATGAGCAACTTTACGTGTGTGTGTGAAGTCCGAATGTGAATGTGTGTGTCTTTACTTGAATGTATATTGTGTCCTTTTACCTGAATGTGTGTGTGTGTGGACGCACGTTTGTACATACCTGTGTGTGTGTGGGTGGTGCGTTCCTCCGCCCATAGATGCCCAGCAGCGCACTGTGTGTGTGCGTGACGTTAAATCGGATGAACTCTGGATGCTGCAGAGCCATGCTGAATCTCCAGAAGCTGCTGGGTGGAATGACCTGGAGGAGCCGACCTTTGAGCTCAATCTCACCAACATCGTAGCCCCGCCCATGAGTCCACACCTCCTTATCTACAGAATTACAATACACATAAATCAGTACAGCGCAAAGATGCGCATCATGTCACCTTTAACCTCACAGCCCAGTCCCACACCGACAGCACCGAGCGATCTAAAATGATCTGGTAATTTAGCGTGATCTAGAATGACCTAGAACAATCGAGATAAATCAAGAATGATCACCAGCGGTTTAGAATGATCCAGGATGATCTGTAATTGTCTGGAAGAACAATCAGCAGTGGTCCAGGTGATCTGGCTTGACCTAGAATGACGCAAAATGATCTTGACAGACCCACAGTGGTCAGAATGATCTAGAATGATCTAAAAGAATGACTTAACATGACCTAGAATGATCTGGGAATTTAAAGTCATCCTGCATGACCATGAAAGATCTGGACAAATCAAGAAGGAACAACAACAATAATCTAGAATGACCCAGGATGACCTAGAAAGGTAGATATGATTTAGAATCATCAGCAGTGGTCCAGGTGATCTGGGTTGACCTAGAATGATGTAAAATTATCTTGGCAGACCCACAGTGGTCAGAATGATCTATGATGACCTAGAATGATCCAGAATAATCGAGCAGGTTCTTGTTGTAACTCTTATGAGATGCGCTACAATGAGATGTGCCGATATCAAGAGTAGTAGACAATGAGTAAAAGTGTTACACAACATGACGGCTTTCCTGCGGTGAATTGTGTTATTTCCATTAGCGTCAAAACACCAACAGGGTTTTCTTACAGGATGGTCTGATCACGGAGTGTCCTGGTGGATTCAAGATGAGGATTATTCGTCTATTTAATGTGCCATTGAAAGAATCAGATTGAAGTCGCTTCCTGTTTAATGACGGAGACGTTGCTTTTTAACCCACTGCGCTGTCAGACGGATTACGAACAGATTATTGGTCCGCACGCAAACGTGGCCGCTGTGCTCGCCGTGACACCCCGTTACACATTAAACTTATCACAGCTTATTACTGTATGCTGCACAGTAACAATATCCAAGGTAGACGTGTGAGACACAACACACACACCAAGTGACTCCATGGCTTTCTGGAAGAAACCCAGAAGCTGTGCACATGAAACTGAGCCCTAAGTACAGCAATAAACACAACAACGTCTTCAAATATTTAATCGCAAAACAGGTCAGAGACGCCGTGCACAAAGATACGACATTAGGGGGTGAGTAAAATCACGCATCTGGAGTCAAATAGGTCATGGCCGTCGCTGAGAGCGCTTCTGCAGTGTAGTGTTTTTCCTGCTTTGGCACACCTCATCACTCAACACTGATGAGTTCGAGCAGGAAAACATGTAATTATGCAAATGCAGCCAGCTCTGCTTTCGCGCTTTTTTTCTCTTTATATGCGTGTGTGTGTGTGTGTGTGTGTGTGTGTGTGTGTGTGCGCGCACATGCATACGTGTGTATGTTAAAAACAACCCGTCTGCACCGCCGTGGAAAGTTATTCTTTCACAGTTGCCAGAGGACGTAATTTCACAAGCGACTCATTTGCATTTGGGCGCTCGTTTAAAGCCAGTGCGGCCTTTTTTTTCTTTTCTACAAACGCGGTCAGGATTTTTCTCCCACAGGCTATGTTAAAAACGTAATTTATTATATTACACTCAACCGGGCTGGTGAAAAGCGGCGCTGTTGATGGCTCAGAGATATGAATGTGTTTTCTTATTTAGTCTCTTGTTTCTCTCAGGGAGGAACAAAACCAAGTCATCCAGAAGAAAAGGCCACTCCGGTCACTCGTGCTAGTCAGGTTGAAGGCTAGCTTTTTTTCTGTGTTTTTTTTTTGCAAGCATGTTTTTGCTGAAATGAACCCTGCCATTTTAAAATGCCACCATTTGCAATGCGGCCCCGAGCTCGAGCTTCAACAACAAAACCCTCGGATTTGAAGTTTTATAGAGTTTGATAGACACTGCAGAAGAGCACACTCCCCATATTCACTATGCAGCGCACTGTTCTGGATTCTGCCACCTCAAGCTGTTCAAAGTCCTTCATGTGAGACTCTGGAGCTTCAGCCATTTATAGAGTGACTCATCATTAATTAGAACTGAGTAACAAGATACATCAGGTGACCTACGACCTCATGGTGCACGGCTTTTCTGATCCGGTGGCAGAAAATCAATATCGACGATTTAGAATGTCCTGAAATAATACATCATAACAGAGATTTATCTAGAATTCTTTAGAAGGATCTAGAATGTCTGCAATAACTCAGCGTGACACAGAATTACCTGCGCAAAACAATCTAGAGTCAGGTGCAATGACCAAGATTCACCTAGAATGACTTAGTGATCTGAAATGCTCTGGAATGATCTAGAATTATATCGAATAACGTCTCATGGCATAGAAATGATCTCGAATTCCCTGAAATGACTTCGCATGAGCCAACACTGACCTAGATTTACCTAGGATGATGGAGGATGACCTCGAACGTTCAAGAACGTTCAAGATCGATCTAGAATTACTTACAATGATATAAAATGCTCTAGAATAAAATAGAATAGCCTAACATCACGTAGAACGGCCAAGTGTGATTTCGAATGTACAATGAAGAATCAGCAAAACAGCTTGTAAAAAAGATTGAGAATTTTCTAGAGTGTCCAGAAACGACCTAGCTGTGTCTAGAACTACCTTCAATGATGCAGAATAACCCAGCATGACCTTCACCTGTCTGGATTGATCTGTAATGGTCTAGAATGAAGCAGAAATATTTACAACAATCTAGAATTTCCAGGAATGATCTGCACGATCTAGAATGGCTTACAGTGATCTAGAAAGACTTAACATGGCATAAGATTACGTAGATTTACCTGGAATGAAGTAGAATTCTTGAGAATGATGGGAAAAATGACAATAGAGTGATTGACAATGTCCAGGATGTCATACGGTACGATGATCTAGAATATATATATAAGTATAAACAGTCTCACCCCCTCAACTCTCATTGAGACCAGGTTCATATTTGTATAAAAATGACCAGGGTTTACTCTGAATGAAGATCCAGATAAGATTATCTGGAGCACCAAGTGTTATTGGGTCATTAGCAAACAAAGTCACAGTCGCTACAGTCGCTAACTTACTCGCAATGCTAATAATAACTTGCAGGAGATAATTTGCTCATTTTACGAAATGAACATTTTGTTTTTGGACGTCCTTCTTTCGTAACACTTTTGATACAGTTTGAGTGTTGCAAGTTTACACACACACACACACACACACACACAGATCAGCCCTAACATTATGACCACTGACAGGTGACATGAATAACCTTGATTATCTGTCAGTGGGTGGGATATATTCAGCAGCGGCGGCTGTCCATCGCTAGCGAAGATGACTGCTTCATTAGGACGCGCAGAAACACAGGTGGGCACCAGAGAGACAGAGTCGTCCCCAGCTGTAGCATGAACGGCCTGGTTGAGCTGCTACGGAATGTCTGGCCTCGTGAGCTCTCACATACTGTTCTCCTGTCCTGGCGAAGCACCTTGCATAGTAAGGTCAGACAAACGATGTCATGCCCCCATCGTGTTGTCTCTCTGGACCTCCAGACCTGGTGCCAAGTGGTGCACAAAAGTGCCACAGACCTGACAGGTATGGAAGTTGCCCTGAGTGATGCCATCTGTTGGCCATTTGAGTGGCTCTTCCGCATGCCATTGACCCTGTTGGGTTCACCTGCTACATTGCACCGAAAAGCGCCCTGCTGCCAGCACCTTATTGATGATGTACTATTTAACCCACAGCTGGAACCCAGGCAGGTGCTCCCACTCCGGGTCAGAGCCGACCTGGGAGCAATGGTGATTAAGGGGTAACTCCACTTTCCCCAGTACTCAAGTCCTCTTGGACCTGAGACTCACCACCGGTTGCAGTTTAAAGTCACACCCAGGACTAGCTGGGGTTTATTAGGCAGAAAGAGAACAGTCAGTTCTTGAAGTTGATGTGTTGGAACGAGGAAAAATGGGTGAGCGTAAGGATTGGAGCAACTCTGACAAATTGTGATGGTGAGATGACTGGGTCTGAGCATCTCCTAAATGGCAGGTCTTGTGGGGTGTTCCTGGTACACAGTGGTTAGTACCGAACAAAAGTGGCCCAAGGAAAGAGAACCAGTGAACTGGTGACGGGGTCATGGGTGTCGAAGGGTCACTGATTCGCACGGGGCACGAAGGCTAGCCCATATGATCCAATCCCACAGGAAAAAAAACAAACTGCTGAAAAAGTAAATGCTGACACCTTTCTGTTTTAACCAGGATTAACTTTTTTCATTAACTTTTCCCCCACTCGCTCACGGTCAAACAGAACATGGGACTCAGTCGGAACTCATCCATCATGGTGCTCACTTCACTGTTAAAATGATTGGTGACCTGCACTTCTTTCAAAAGTCGGAGTCCTCAAACACAACCTGAAATCAAAACTGATCTTTTTTTTACCTTGTTAGCTCATGCCCTTGGTCAGATTGCAGCATGATCCATCTGCACTAATCACTTGAAAAGACAAAAACACGGCTTTGTCCGTAATCTTCCACTTAAGTCCTGTGACATTCTCCTTACCTCGAAATGGATCTTTGGCAAGGTCACGGGATTAAAAAATATCTAATAGCCAATAATTTCACCTCAAGCTTCACCTCCACCTCCCTGAACCCATTCACGTTACACTTCTAGATCATTAATTTCCAAAGAATTCACTAGAATCCATTTCTAAGGTTCCCTGTGAGGGACAAGCGGAGGAGCGTTAAGGATCAGAAGTTTTTGAAGAGGACATGAAAAAAAACTCATTTCAACAAAAATGACTTTAGTTTCTCTCAGGATTCTTTCTCGTATTCATCTTATTATTAGTGCATGGCAATGCGATCACGTTCTTATATCGTGAAATTATTTACTGAAAATGATCCTCATGCCAGCGTCTGAAATACTGGATTTATTTATTACTGCACCGCCAAGCAACTCTATTTTACAGCAATCACAATGGAGCTCAAAGTGTGAATAAAGTGAGTTGAACAAAGAATTTTTCAACGTATAACGGCGTCCTTTCTTCTTTCTGACTGTAGAGTTTGAAAACAAAACAAAACATGACAAAAGCAGCTGAACGACACAAACACTTCCAAAATCAAAATAAAAAACTCAGAACACATACAAAAGATGGAAAATTTCAATTTACGGAGTACAATGCACAACAAAACCACAGACCCAACAACAACAACAACACTATAATACAAAGTTATGCTCACAAACGCATCACAAATATTCATCAAGACTGAAAATTAAATAGTGTGAAACACTTTTATAATAATAATAATAATAATAATAATAATTAAAGCTGCTAGTGGCCTTGACGGGCCCTCGCACGTGTGGTTCCGCAACCCAGGAAAGTTTGCACAGACTAATACACCCTTGCCTATCTAAATCTAACACAAACAACAACATTATAATGGCTGTCATTACAATGAGCCAAATATACGCCAGGAGTTGAATGTGTACTCTGAACACACCTACTGTATATGACAGCCACCGCTCCCTGCTGTACTGTATGTGCGGATATCCACTCCTAAACTTTTAAAGTATGTGAATATTTGTCGTTCTGTTTTAGATATCTTAATGCTTGGTGAACATGCTGCACGGGCGATTGCTCTAAGACAACGAGGGAGGCTCAGCCTCCTCTAAAAATGACGAACATCGTGTAGGATGAATTGCGCTAGGCTTATGTTATAGCCGACCTTATAACATTGCTATTTCAGATCCAGAATCATAGAAATATATGTGCTCAACCCAACTACAGTGCGAAATCATTCCGTTATAACTTTCCCCAGTTCGCCTAATGTGTGCGTGAGTTTTTCCCCCTCATGACAGCGCGATGCAGCCCAGCCTCAGTGGACTTCAATGGCATTTGGGAGCTCTGCGCTTTTCAATCTCAAAATGCAAGATGGTTATTGGACAAATACTGCGAAAACGCCCGCCCACGGACTCCCAGCCTCACAGTGGGAGGGACATGGCAAAGCTTTCCGCGAGGAGACTGGTGATTGGTGAAAGCGGCCGGATATTTTCTTTGATTGACAGCTTGTTTCAAATATAGACAGGCAGCGGTGAATCTCAGTTCAGTCCCATGCGGATTCGCAAGTGCTGTGGTGTATTGTAAGAGAGCAGCTTACATTTCGATTTCATTCATTACATACGGTTTCTACCAGCTTTTTTAGTTTGTATATATTTTCATTGTAAATAAAGTGTAAATATAGTGTTGTCAAGTTGCTATCTTAGTTCCAGAAATGTCGTTTATTTGAGTGACTGAACTTGAACTTGAGGGGGCTAGTCAGCTAGCGAGAAAGCTGCGCACGGATGCCAAGCATTGCTGATTTAATTTTGGCGAAGCCATTTGCCAGTCTTCCTTTCAAGGAAAAAATTAAAATTAAAGAGCAGGGTAGAGCAACGCCTCAAATTGACTTGGTGAAAAAGGTAGGGAATAATACTCGTTCCTTTCAGCTCTCCTGGTACGAGAAAGTGAATTGGCTAACAGCAAGTGACCCACATCAACAACAGTAAATAGGCTACTTTAGTAATATGTCATGGATGGACCAAAAATATAGAATCTATTTAAAATGTTTATGCTGAGTATATTATATTGGAATATATATTTCTCTGGATATGAATTAAACACAGCTACAATTTGGAAAACATTTTTAAACAAAAACACAGCCGAGAACATTTCACACTACAGACCTGGATTAAAAGTGAAGGGTTATCAAAATTGTCAATAAAACATTTCTCAGTCAAAATAAGTAAAATATAGGGAAAGTGTCATTGAATGAAATGTGTGGCCCCCAGCTCTATGTTTGGCTCCCCAAGGTCAGTGCTTGTGCCTATTCCAGAACACTCTGCTGTTACTGCTGAGGTTCCTGACAAAGAGCTGCTTTCAATAATGATCAATTTTTAAACAACATGCCACAATTTTAAAATATAAAATGTTAAAATACCCCCCCCCCAACACCACCATCATGTATATTGGACAGTAGGCTAATGGGCCAAAAGAACCTGTTATTTCACAGTTTGTGACGCTGCCAACAATCAGCCAGATCAGAGGCAAGAGTATGGGCAAAATTGATGTGTTTTTTCTTTTTTCTATTAAAATCTGGAAATATCATAACCGACCAGCCTCCCCTGTTTGAAAGACTACCAGCCGCCATTGACATGCTGCATATTCACATACTCACCGCTCCCTGCTGTATGTGTGGATATCCACTCCTAAACAGACTTTTAAAGACTCAGTGCCTTATTGACTTTATGGCAGCCAAAGACATCACACAGATTGTTTCAGAACCTTCCACTGAAGCAGGTACATTAATAGACCATGTACAGTATATGTGAAAACAGCATGCATGTACTGAGTGAAAGCAAAGGTTATGCCAGTGTACTTTAGCGCACACGAAGCTATTGTGTGTACATTTTCCATTTGACAATATATTTAAGGTTCAACTTTCTAACTTTTTTGCTTAGGTTTATATTTGTACTTCTGTATGCACTTGTGTTTGTGTGTGTATTTGATCTACCAATTACCTCACTTCCTGTTGGGTGTGACATCATCCAAAGGGTAGAACTTTGGGTAGAACTCCAAAGTTCTACCCATTCATTTCAATGGGAAATGGAAAAAGGGGCGCTATGAAGTCCCTGGGCCACGCCCGGGGCCAAACGTCTGTGGCGGAGAAGCGGTTACAATGACTGATGTGTGTATCAAATTTCATGAGTTTTCATGCATGGGAAATGCCTCAAAAAAAGCCTAGCGTGACAGAAAAATAATAATAATAATAATCCTTCGAAAAACAATAGGGTCTTCGCACCGACTGGTGCTTGGGCCCTAATAATAATAATAATAAAATCCACGTCCAATCCGATTTGACGATTTTCAGCACATCGCTGGTGATGTTAAACGCATATCAGATTGCAGCAGATGCGTAAAGCGCTAAAGTGTTTGTGACAAGAAACGGCTTGAACATTTTTTCAATTTAATATTGAAATTGGGGGCGCTAGTGAGCAGGACATGGAGGAAGACGCATTTTTCAGAGCTCCTGCGGAATCGGCGATACTTTTGCATAATAACAGCTAGTTTTACACGAAGACCAGCCCAAAAGTTCACGAAGGACAACATGAGGACACGAACAGTTGAACTGTACGCAAAGAGTAGATTTAAATGGCGGAAAAGCTAAGTACGATGGCAAGGCTAGCACTTCACGGCCTACAAGAACCACGAGGCAGCGTGCACCAGGTGATTCAGACCAACCCTTGCCCACCCGGACTGAAAGTTTAGATACAGCTACTGAACAAATTAATATTGAAATTAAACAGTGAGGGGGGCGGCACGGTGGTGTAGTGGTTAGCGCTGTCGCCTCACAGCAAGAAGGTCCGGGTTCGAGCCCCGTGGCCGGCGAGGGCCTTTCTGTGCGGAGTTTGCATGTTCTCCCCGTGTCTGCGTGGGTTTCCTCCGGGTGCTCCGGTTTCCCCCACAGTCCAAAGACATGCAGGTTAGGTTAACTGGTGACTCTAAATTGAGCGTAGGTGTGAATGTGAGTGTGAATGGTTGTCTGTGTCTATGTGTCAGCCCTGTGATGACCTGGCGACTTGTCCAGGGTGAACCCCGCCTTTCGCCCGTAGTCAGCTGGGATAGGATCCAGCCCGCCTGCGACCCTGTAGAACAGGATAAAGCGGCTACAGATAAACAGTGAGGCAAAAGCGAGTCAAGAAAAAAAAATAAGAAACAGTTTGTCCAGGGGGCGGCACGGTGGTGTAGTGGTTAGCGCTGTCGCCTCACAGCAAGAAGGTCCTGGGTTCGAGCCCCGGGGCCGGCGAGGGCCTTTCTGTGTGGAGTTTGCATGTTCTCCCCGTGTCCGCGTGGGTTTCCTCCGGGTGCTCCGGTTTCCCCCACAGTCCAAAGACATGCAGGTTAGGTTAACTGGTGACTCTAAATTGACCGTAGGTGTGAATGTGAGTGTGAATGGTTGTCTGTGTCTATGTGTCAGCCCTGTGATGACCTGGCGACTTGTCCAGGGTGTACCCCGCCTTTCGCCCATAGTCAGTTGGGATAGGCTCCAGCTTGCCTGCGACCCTGTAGAAGGATAAAGCGGCTAGAGATAATGAGATGAGATGAGATGAGTTTGTCCAGGTATGAATATGTGTCAAAAAACACACACATTCTCATATTTTTACATTTTGCAATGCAAAGTGACTTTGTTTCCCCAAAAAGTGAACATTACCAACCACATGTGTGACAGTCTTAGAGACTACAGAGGCAGATGAAGCACTATCACAGACCGGGGGACTGGGGTAACTGGAACTGCCAACTTCTGAACCTTCTGAGCTGCGATAATTCAGACAGAAACACAACAGTGATCTGAGGACCTCAGGAGATCAGAACAAATCCAGCTAACGCACTCAAATCGATTGTGTAAAATATCTTGGAAAATATATATTAAAAAAAAAGTTGATCAGCTGGACGGGAAAAGTGCGATGACGTATTAGAGCCATTGTAGGTGAAAATAAATAAATAAATAAATAAACAGGGCGGCACGGTGGTGTAGTGGTTAGCACTGTGTCATTCGGACTAAAGAGGAGAAGGACGACCCAAGTTATCATCAGCGCTCAGTTCAGAAGCCTGCATCTCTGATGGTATGGGGTTGCATTAGTGCGTGTGGCATGGGCAGCTTACACATCTGGAAAGACACCATCAATGCTGAAAGGTATATCCAGGTTCTAGAGCAACATATGCTCCCATCCAGACGACGTCTCTTTCAGGGAAGACCTTGCATTTTCCAACATGACAATGCCAAACCACATACTGCATCAATTACAGCATCATGGCTGCGTAGAAGAAGGGTCCGGGTACTGAACTGGCCAGCCTGCAGTCCAGATCTTTCACCCATAGAAAACATTTGGCGCATCATAAAACGGAAGATACGACAACAAAGACCTAAGACAGTTGAGCAACTAGAATCCTAGATTAGACAAGAATGGGTTAACATTCCTATCCCTAAACTTGAGCAACTTGTCTCCTCAGTCCCCAGACGTTTACAGACTGTTGTAAAGAGAAAAGGGGATGTCTCACAGTGGGAAACATGGCCTTGTCCCAACTTTTTTGAGATGTGTTGTTGTCATGAAATTTAAAATCACCTAATTTTTCTCTTTAAATGATACATTTTCTCAGTTTAAACATTTGATATGTCATCTATGTTCTATTCTGAATAAAATATGGAATTTTGAAACTTCCACATCATTGCATTCCGTTTTTATTTACAATTTGTACTTTGTCCCAACTTTTTTGGAATCGGGGTTGTAATACATTTCGTGACGGCACTTAGCTAGCGAGGTTACGTTTATCGGTGGGTTATAAAAGTAGCCTCAGTAAAACAACCTCCGTGCTGTTTTGCGGAAATGAGTTCAGACACAGCTTCACACCACACCAGTGTTGGTTCCCCAGATCCATCATTCTGCTCACTTGCGACACTGCAGATTTATTAAAGATTTCAGAAATGTGTCTGGATCCTGGCTGGTGAGGAAGCACATTAATGCAGATCATGTGCTCCTTTACCTGTCAGCTTCATCCTGCTCTAAAAGGGCTGCATTTAATAATCTGGTTAGCGCTAATGTAAATAAAACCGAGCCAGCTGACGTCAAGGCTAAAATCCTGCCTCGAATTGAGATTGACTGCACATTACATGGCAGAGAGAAGAGAGAAGGCACTGGAACGGGATATCATGGTATTTTTATACCTCCGTCGATACACAGACTACGCCACGCCAACTACGGAAAGCTAATCCATCATTTCACAAATGACTGCCGAGCATTACCTGCACTGCCCGGACCAAAAAGAGCAACACGTGATTTCTCGCAGTACCGCCTGAGGAAGGGTTTATTCGAACCCAAACGGACGCAGTGGCGTTCAGCACCCTGGTAAACCACTCAGGCGTCACTTCACTTCACTTCTCCACACCACGCCATAACTGACTACTTCACTAAAACAGCATCATGTGGTTTATTCTTTCTTTCACAGATGGACGTGAGCCCTGAGACACTTTCCTTTCCTGACCAAACTGATTCTCTCGGATCCCGTCGAGGACAGAAATCGTTCTAACCAGCGGGTTCCTTCCCTTCTTTATGAAGAACAGTTACAACGGTGTCTCTCCAAGAGGGAGCCCCACAAGCTGAATCAAAAAGATATCGTCGTAATAATCACGCATTATTGCCTCTGTAAATCTTCTCCGTGTCACGGCCCGGGCTTTCGTCATCTTTTACATCTGTAATGGCCACTCAGCTTTCCTAATCACACTTAACATTGTGAAATTGGTCTGGGTTAAAACGGATTTAAGGCCAGCTGGAGTGTACTGTACCGTACCGTACACGAGGAGGCAAGAAAAAGCGACAAAACGTGTTTCTGTTCGTGATGTTCAGCTTCTGGACCGCATCACGCAAACTGAGCCCGAGACTCAAACAAAGGAGCACAGACGTGTCGAAAAGCAAAAAGAGGGCGTGGGAAATTATTAGTAAGAAACAAAAAAGTCAAATCTGTGAATTGTTGCTGTATTTCAGAAAAATATTTTTGAGAACAACTTTTCCACGAATCTCTTGCGTCATCACTGTTTATCACAGGAGTTTCCAAACCAGGGGCCGTGAGGTCCTCCGAGTTACACCTGGAATCTCCTCTTTGCCTTTATTCCTTTTTTTCTTGTATAATTTAAATGTTAAGAATATCGAACAATGATGATGGAGTTTGTGTGTCACTCATTTGAAATGTTACTAAGAGCTGTGTTCAAATAAGCCTCAAGGAAATAAAGAGAGTACGTGCTGTTTTAGTCTTTTTCTCCATCCTTAAAGCAGATACGCAGAACCTTTATTTTTAAATACATTTCTGAGTGGATAGTATCTACACCCTTGACTCTTGTATGCTGCATAAATGGGAATAAAAAATATATTTTTGAGAGTTAAAATCGACCGCAAAGTTGTGATTGGCGCTGCCCCGCTGAGCCAGCCAGCCCTGAGCGCATGACGTCACAGCGGGAACCGGTTTTAAGGCCGAGGCGTTTTACAGCGATAGACCAAAGTCATATAAATAACAATTTATGGTGAAAGTAAGAAATCCCGTTACCGACTCGCTCAACTAAGACTGATTTGACTTCATTGATTGTGGGTTGACTCTCATTAAAACAGGATGGGTGTTATAACTTATGCAACATACATGTACATGCATGCATTTTCACTGATAAAACGTAAAAGGCTCATTAAATAATCAGATGAACTGAGACAATCACATTCTGAAGCAAATTAAATAATCTTATACCGCTAACTTAAACACACAATACAAGTTACATGGATTAATCTAAATGCAGGGAAACAACTGGTTTTTGTTGTTTTGTATCCGAATGAGAGTCGGAGCTTACCCGTCTGTGTTCTCGCTTCTTGAAGGCCGATCTTGTGGCCGATTGTTTTGAAACAATCTGACTTTCAGTTGTTCGTTCAGTTCTCCGTTCATTCGCTTCTTCCACATAAGGGCGAGATGGCAGCGATATCCAGTTTAGAAATCAGACGGCTGCTCCACTCATTCTCCATTTTCTCCATACTGAGTACTCCGCCATTACTGCTGGGCTCAGGCAATTACTAAAACCCGGGACAGAACGGGACGTCACCGGTTTTAGCAACAACTGTGGGGAGGTCACTGCCTGAGCGATATGTCTCGTCCCGTTCCGTCCCGGGTTTTAGCAACAACCCTCAGCTCACTCCGGGAGGACTGGTGCAACTGAACTCACTTTTCTTTAAAAAAAAAATTAAATAAATGCTTTCCTTTTCTTGTAGTTTCCTTTAATTGTTGGTACTGCACCCTCTTTCAATCCAGGCTTATAGCCAACGCTCCTCAACAGATCAGAGGTCTCGTACGAGTCTTCAGTAAAATGTGCAGAGCAGAGGAGAAACCACTTCATAGGCGCCCAATGTGCCCGTGAACTTCTCGCAAAACGCGTCCAAATCTTTGCAGTTTGAACATTCTTGGGCCGTGAATGCAACGTAAATCCACCTTCTGTCGTGTTGCTGCACCGGCCAGCAACACATCTACGTGGCATGGCGATAAATTAGCTCAAAATGGAGGATCGGAGTTGCAGTCAGCTCTGTGTTTTAGTATAGCGGAAATGGCAATGAGACCGATAGACTTCCTGCTGTGACGTTATGGACGTCAAGGTCATTCACTCAGACCGCTACCTATATAAATCACTTTAATCATAAAAATTACTATATTAGATTTATTGCTAACGCTTAAAACTATTCCTGTGCCATTCTTGAGGTCTCAAGGCACTTATAAACGAAAGTGAGGCCATGGCTCTGCATATATGCTTTAAAATCTGCACGAGTGTCGGACTCACAGCAATAAAAATGGACAAAATCTTCTTTTGCAAATTTCTACACACCACTGAACAACTTGCTGAATGACTCACTAAGGCCAAGTTTACATTAGACCGTATCTGTCTCGTTTTCTTCGCGGATGCACTGTCCGTTTACATTAAACTGCCTGGAAAAGCCGGGAAACGGGAATCCGCCAGGGTCCATGTATTCAATCCAGATCGTGTCTGATCCGGTGCTGTGTAAACATTGAGAATACGCGGATACGCTGTGCTGAGCTCTAGCTGGCGTCGTCATTGGACAACGTCACTGTGACATCCACCTTCCTGATTCGTTGGCGTTGGTCATGTGACGCGACTGCTGAAAAACGGCGCGGACTTCCGCCTTGTATCACCTTTCATTAAAGAGTATAAAAGTATGAAAATACTGCAAATACTGATGCAAATACTGCCCATTGTGTAGTTATGATTGTCTTTAGGCTTGCCATCCTTCCACTTGCGAGTGGTAAGTGATCTGCGCTGGGATCTCACACACAGCGGCTCAGTCCCGAATCGTGGCTCGTGCGCTTCACTCGCGCGCTGTGTGAGCTGCGCAGGGCCGGAGTGCGCACCCTCCAGAGGGCACTCGCTGTTCAGGGCGGAGTGATTTGGAGCGCAGGATGCCTGCGGAGCCGAGCGTATCCGTGTATTGGTGTTGCTGTGTGCACGCGAATCGTGTATTGGTGTTGCTGTGTGCACACTAATCGTTTTAAAAACGTTAATCTGATGATCCGCTGATACGGTCTAATGTAAACCCCACCTGAATGACATGATGAACAACTTACTAAACGACTCACTGAACAACTTGCTGAACGACTCGCTGAACGACTCACCAAATGACTCAAGGAATAACTTATTGAGTAACTCACTGAATGACTCGCTGAACAGCTCAGGGAACGACTCGCTGAACGACTCCCCGAATGACTCACTGAAAATAAGCTGTTACAGCCTGATAATAATCACGATTCATTTTTCATTCCATTCATTCAAACTGTCATAAATCTGTATCGCGATTTATTATCCTGCGATAAATCGCTGCACGCCCGTTAAACAGAGTGTAAAACTGACTCACATCCTGTTGACCTCGCCGGTGTCGGGGACAGGAAGTCCAGTTCATACGTACAGCCAGGGTCTTTAACACGAACCTGAGGGTCTCCCTGTAGATCAGGGTTCTCTGCTTCACTAAAATGTTCTGGTTGGAACCTTTTTTGCCTGGAAGACTCTGTGCTGTTGGGTTCTGCAGAGAACCTTTCAGAGGAACCACTGCAGAGCTCAGAGGTGTTTGACTGGTATAACGGGTGTGTAAAATAAAATAAACAAACAAACAAATAAATAAATAAATGCTTTTTATAGGTTTTATCTATAAATAAACAGCTTAGGAACACAAGGGCAAGTGTGTGTGTGTGTGTGTGTGTGTGTGTGTGTGTGTGTGTGTGTGTGTGTAACAGAATCATCTGGCAGGGATTAAGCTGTGATGTTTGGATATCGCATTAATTAAATGTCAATCAAACCTTTGTAATTAGTGCACGTGCATGCACACACACACAAATGTGCTTCGTTTGTGTTCACCAGAGGATAGAATCTGTGCGCGTGTGTGTGTGTGTGTTCTATTTAGATCATTATCATGGTGGAGAGGGTGATGGCAGTAACACATGCCCACACACACACACACACACACACACACACACACACACACACACACACACCTCTCTGGGTGGTGTTGAATCCTGGCAGGTCGACAGTGAAGTCAGTTCCCTCCTGCGTGGGTTCTGCTTTACTCACACCGTTCTCAAACAACTCCAACCTGCGCAGAGTCCAGGGCAAACCCAGCAAGTGTACGACTGCAGAGAGAGAGAGAGAGAGAGAGAGAGAGAGAGAGAGAGAGCGGGGGAGGAAGAGGAGGGAGAATAAAGAAAAAAGTGATAACAGTGGAGAAGGTGAGAAAAGAAAGAGAAAAAGAGAGAAAACAGGAGGGATGGAGGAACAAAGAGTGAAAGGACAGAACACGAGAACAGAATGACAAAATGACAGAAATAAAAACGTGACAACAAAACCAAACAAGATTAAAAAAAATATATATGATGTGAGAAAAAGAGAAAGAAAAGGAGGCGGTCCAGGAAAGGAAAGAGAGAACGACAAACCAGAACAAAAATTGAGAAATAAAGAGAATGGAGGGGGAGGAGGTGACAGAAAAAAGAGACACAAAGTGAGAGGAGGAAAAGACGAAATAAAAAGAGAATGACAGAATAAGATACAGGAAGAACAAAATCGTGAGAGAAACGAGAGAGAGAGAGAGAGAGAGAGAGAGAGAGAGAGAGAGAGAGAGAGGAAAAGAAAGGACGTTAATGAAGGAGAGGAGAATTTGAGAGAAGGACAGAGATAAACAGTTCATAGAGAGAAAAGTGAAAGAGAAGCGACAGATAAAAGCAAGGGTCATCAGGAGACGACAGACCCCCCCCAACTGAAACCCCACTCCACATTTCCCTCAGTTGAATTGGTTGCCATGGAAATATGGAAAAATAAAAAAATAAAAAATCACAGAAATCCCAAAATATCAAAAGGCACAACTCCTCGAGTCACTTAACAGAACTGTCAGGTTTCATGAAAAAATTCCTCATAGTTTTTGCGTTCTGCTCCGGAAACTAAAACATTAATCGACAGACAGACAGACAGACAGACAGAGCGAGCGATAGCTTTATCCTCCTGCATTATATATCGGGGGAATAAAAAGGGAAGAATAGGGACACAGTGAAAGAGACGCAGTGCTGAATGCACACGCACACTCGGCTCTTTGTGAGGACCTTCCTTCCGCTGATGTACCGCAGGGACTCCACAGCTTCCCTGGATACGAACTCGTGGAAAGTTCCTGGTGTTCAGTGTCGTGTTATGCGGCTTCCTGTGTAGATTTTCTGAGCTCTGCCTTCAGATTACTTCAATCAGCCGTGTGTAGTTCACGCCTCCCACATCCTTCTTGTGTCGAAGCGTCCGTGGCGAGTCAAGAGTTTCAAACACAAACGCTTCACTTTCAACCTGATTATTTTTCAGGGAGAGAAAATACGGACCGGATGAAGTCAAGTGTGATACAGTGGAACTGAAAAATAAAACGACTAATACGACGACAGATATGAACGAGAAGCTGGCTGAAGAGGTGTTGAAATAAATCTAATAAATAATAAAAATCACCGTTAGTGTGTTTGATTTAACTGAACAGCGTCCGCTCTGAGGACACAACAGCACTTGATCCAGCACAGACTGTTCTTTTGCATTTAAAAAAAAAAAAATTCCACATCGTTCTCCAACAGTGACTCTTCATCGGGCTTTTAATTTGCTCCTTTGATTTGTTGAATTTTAAAACAAACAATGCCGATACAGAATTCGTGCTTCTCCTGTAAAGAAAACACGCTCACGGTCGGAAGGACGCGCCGACACGGCGCTCGTCTCACGCGCTGAGTCTGGAGTGGTTTTAGTTTTCTTTGTAACACGAGTGTACACATTTAACGAGAGAGAAAATGAAACAACGGTTGAAAGTTTTTCTTCCATTTTGAGGAATCGTTCGCTAATTGCTGAGAGAGAGAGAGAGAGAGAGAGAGAGAGAGAGAGAGAGAGAGATGCTTTGCAGAGTCAGACCTAATTTGCATTTTTCTTTGCACAGATTCGAATTCTGGATGAAACTGTGTCTCTGAGGACAGAAAATGAATGATCGTTATTAGCAAGTCTGAACACAGTGTTAATCACAGTTTAGAGCCAGATAACATTGATAACATCACCCGGATAGCTTTCTTTCATCTCAGAAATATTGCAAAGATAAGAAATTTAATGTCATTGCATGACGAGGAAAAACTAGTCCATGCTTTCGTTCCCTCCAGGTTGGATTATTGTAATGCCTTACTGTCTGGATGTTCCAATAAGTGCATAAACAAGCTCCAGTTAGTTCAAAATGCAGCAGCAAGAGTCCTTACTAGAACTAGAAAATATGACCCCATCACCCCTGTCTTATCCACACTGCATTGGCTCCCAATCACATTTCGTATTGATTATAAAATACTACTATTGACCTTTAAAGCACTGAATGGTCTCGCACCACAGTACCTGAGTGAGCTTCTGCTCCTCTATGACCCGCCACGCCTACTTAGATCAAAAGGTGCAGGCTATCTGCTGGTACCTCGTATAGTGAGGGCTACATCAGGGGGCGGAGCCTTTTCTTACAAAGCCCCACAGTTATGGAACAGCCTTCCAAGTAGTGTTCGGGAATCAGACACAGTCTCAGTGTTTAAGTCTCGGCTGAAAACATATCTGTTTAGTCAAGCCTTGTGTTAATGGTGTTTATGAGGTAAAGGTGTAGATCTGGAGGGTCCTCAGACAGAGTGGTTTGGTAAACTGGGATGTATGGATGCTGTCAGTCCCCACTCGCTTGCTCACTCGAGTTTGTAGTGGCTGCTGCTTTATGTCCCGGGGCCCCTCATGCCTGTGTTACCTTCTGGCTCTCTCCTTCTAGTTATGCTGTCAGAGTTAGTTGCCGGAGTCCCTGCTTGTACTCGGTGCAATATGTATACTGTTCCTACTTATTCAGGTGACACTGGGCATACCTAACCACCTGTGTTTTCTCCCCCCCCTCCAAATCTGTCCCTCTGAGTTACATGTCAATCCTGGGATCGAGATGCTGAACCTCTTCTGCTCCTCGGACCTGCCTGATCCATCCTGGTGCCCTGTGTCTGGTTGGAGTCTCATCGCATCACTCCTGTGGAGGACGGCCCCATGTGGACAGTTGAGAATCACACTTGGAAGACACTCTGGACTCTTACAGTAATGCTTTTATGGCTGAGGACTACAGTTTGGACTGCAGTTGTCATGAAGAGTTTTGCACTCAAGTTTCCATCAATGAAGAGTTTATAACATCAACGAAACTGACTTCATGTTAAAACTGTTAATGTTATAGTCATGCTGTCTGTTGTTGCCCAAATGAGGATGGGTTCCCTTTTGAGTCTGGTTCCTCTCGAGGTTTCTTCCTCATGTCGTCTGAGGGAGTTTTTCCTTGCCACCGTCGCCACAGGCTTCATCATTGGGGATAGATTAGGGATAAAATTAGCTCATGTTTTAAGTCGTTCAAATTCTGTAAAGCTGCTTTGCGACAATGTTTACTGTTAAAAGCGCTATACAGATAAACTCGACTTGACTTGATAACACAATGGCTAACTCGCTGACATAACCCTGGAGGGACTGGAGCACATCGTCGCTACAGCGTTATTCATTCCGAAAATCCTGTTTTGTGACGTGACTTTATTGTGATGTCGTCTTCACAGCTCAGGAATCTTATTACTTCTGCATTCTGGTGCTTCATTAAAGTTCACATTACACACAGCTTCAATAAGATTAAAGATGAAAACGAAGTCGAGTTGTAACGACACACTGTGCTTTATTCTTTATTCTGGAGAGAATGAAAAGTAAAGGAAAGTAATTGCACTTAACAACTCCAAAGAAAGTGTCGTGTGTGCGTGTGTGTGGGGTGTGTGTGTGTGTGGGGAGTGTGTGTGGGGGGTCTGCATGATACATTTCATGCTAATCAATATGGCGATATTAGCCTGCGCAATATTTTTTCTTTCATCTCCTCTTGCTATGACAAGCCCACCGTCTCCCTTCATCCTCACGTCCTAATGAAAGTCGGATATTGGAAAGTACACTCAAGCGTGTAGTGCGGAGTGTGTGTGTGTATGAAGTGTGTGTGTGTGTGTGTAGTGTGCTCCACTGTGAGTTCTTTAGAATGTAATAAAATTGAACAAATAAGGATATTGGTTTCTCTGCAGAGTGCAGAGTCTACATCATTCTCTTTAATCCCTCACTCTCTCTCTCTCTCTCTCGGTTATTCTGTCCGTATATCTCTCGCCCGTCTCCTGAACACTCAAACACTCGAAGGCCTTTAACAGAACTGTAAATATAAAAAAAATATTAAGAAAGATGACGGCTTTTATCCTCGCTCTGATCGTCTTTCGGCCGACGTCGCGTGCCATCTTCAGTCTCCCGCTCGCCTGTGGCGAAGTTATTATTCCATTATGTTCCGGTACGTCCTGTTCTCCTGCATGGAATCACAGACTGAGAGATAAACAGAGAGAGAGAGAGAAATGGTGAGATGGAAAGAAACAGCTGCGAGTTCAAATCGCACCACCGATGGAGAGCCAATACGGACGTATCCATATTCACGCGCAGGAATGCGACGTAGCTCATGGGAACATCACAAAACACGACATACACGAGAAAAACTCCATGGACGATCCATTTCCTGCGTACGTATCCGACACGGAGTCACAGCTTCAGCTCCAACAAAGCACTGAGATTTTCTATGCAAATTAGCTCAAAGAAGTTCGATTCCCGAACGATTCCTCGGAACGATGCTGTGTGGTCCGATTATTCTTCAGGTTCCACGTTCACAGCTTTACTTCCGCCCTGCAGTTTGTCTTAACTGGAAATCAAGCTGATTAGTGTGTTGTGTAATTTGCATGAAACTAGCTAGCTTTCGAAGAGTTAGCGCCATGTGTGTGTTATTTGCTCTGGGATCTCTTTCCACCACGACATGATGCCAGTCGCATCCCGTTTCCAGAAAAACCTGCAGCCAGACGGAGTTCCATCTCCACTCTTCTCTCTCCATCTCCATCTCTCTCCCCATCGTTTAGAACATGGGCGTCGCCACCACGTCCCCTTCACATTTAATACGTAATTCTTTGTTTGGACCCCTCCCCCACATTTAACATAAAATATGAGTTCAGCCAGCGCCGTTTCTATTGCTTCGTGAAAGAATCCATTCCACTTGATCGATAAGAGAATACACAGACCACTGAAAATCCACTCTGGGTTTTCCGGGCGTTCCCTACTACAACCCACCGCACGCAAGTGAAGTGAATCTCAGTGCGAGCAGAGACATGTTGGTGCAGCTGCTGGAAAGTGGAGGAGGTGACGTCAGCCCCACTGCCACCTCACAATGTCTAGCTTTTGCTAAAACCTTATTCTTTTGTTATCTGCCCTCAAAATTAACCCCAGGCCACGTTAAATTAATATTCAACTAAACAGTGAAATAAGCTGAGCCTAATGGGGTATTCTTGGTTGATGATGAATTGTTTGCAGTATTTGCTCCTCCCCAGACACAATGGACATAAGGACATTCTTTACAAAGCAGCGGAAAGTCAGTCAGAATTTCCCCACAGGACAGGGTTCTTTTGTCCCAATGGAAATGTTAGTGCAGTTAGCTGGCTAGTCAATGTTAGGAGATGTATCAGCTAGCTTAACGTTAGCTATCATTTAATTCAAACCCAGTAGGCCTGCCTTACTGTAATGCCAAGAATGAGGTCAAGTCTGCTCTGATGATATTTATTGATTCCTTGTTTTGTCTGGTCTTTGTCAGTTTTCTGGAAAGTAAGATGGGAAATCAGTGTCTGGGGAAGGAATAGTAGAAAGGAAAGTGATGGAGAGAGATGGATGTTATTCCAGGTGGATTGTGAAGGAAAAAAAAAAGTCCTTCCCACGCCCAGTACCTGGTATTCCTTGGCAGTCTCCCACTCAAGTACTAACCAGGCCCAACTCTGATGGTGGCGCATTGGGCGGCGCTGATCTCCGTTTCTGTAGCCCTCGGCCTCTCGCCTATTACATAGCTAGGGTTACAGTGGGGGGCTAGTCCTCTGGTAACCACGAGAGTTCAACTCCCCATGCACATCTGTATTGCAGCGTGCCTTGCCAGATGGTAGTGGGTACCATTTTTATAATGGTCTTTGGTATGACCTGACTGTGAATAGAACTCACGATCTCCCGATCGAGAGGCGGACACGCAACCACTAGGCCACTAGTCGGTTGATTGTGAAGGAAAGGGGGATAAAACTTATGAAGTGGTAGAAATTGTGGCGGCACCAATGTAAGAAGGAGTTCTATCTATAAATCTATTTGTTATACTAATCTGTAAATGTTACTGTAGTGCCACCATTGCATGTAGGTTGACAAAACTGCACTTGTTCATTGTGTGAAGTTCTCTTTTATGTGTCATTGCTTGACACAGTGTGATTTTGTGTTATGAAGACTGCATGATGCCATGCCATTTTTGTTATGAGTATCACTAAATCGGAAAAAAGTAAAATGCACCCACTAAAGTCACTGTTGGTGGTGAACAAAATTGCACCTGTTCATTGTGTGAAGTTATTTTTTATGTGTCACCGTTGCTGGACACAGTGTGATTGTGTGTTATGAAGTTTGCATGATGCCATGTCATGCCTGTTCATTGTGTGAAGTTATGAATATTCTTATTTTTAAACAGACAGTTGAGTGTCACTATTGCTTGGCCCAGTGGCATGGTGTGTTACATCTAAAACTAAATAAAAAAGGAAACACAGAATAAAAAGTAAAATGCACCCATAAAGTCAGTGTTGGTGATAACTTGTGTCACATTCATCTCATTATCTTGGGCAGAGCAGTGGGTTTAAAAACAGGCTGATGAAGATATGGACTCGTTGAATGAGGACTTATTGTTGAGTCTCTAAAATAGTCATTGAATTAAGTGACTTTTGTCGGTAAAATTAGGTGTTTAATAACCTGTTAAAAATACACCAGAATGCAGGAAATGGCCTCTAATTAATTAAAAAATTTCTGGGGGACCAGACCCTCCACCAGTGTGTCCCCCCCCCCCACATTAAAAATGCTTCTGATGGCCCTGGTTTAGAACGTGTAAAACGGCCACTGATGGAGGACATCAACATTCTAAAAGAGACGTTGACCTTTCTCTGCCCCGGGTAACCAGCCTGACGACGGCTAAACTCCTTTTTTTTTCTTTTTAAAGGTTCCCGGCAGTAATTCGTTGTAATCCCCATGTGACTCGCGTTTGTAGAACACCTCAAGGCTTTGTTTTCAATCGATCAGCGTGACATGGAGTCTGGGAGAGTTTTATTTCCCTGCCTCTTCAGAAATCGGGTTTCGCTGTTAATTCATTACTCTCTTCTGTCATTTTTCAGCAAAAAAAACCCTAAAATAAGATAAAATAAAAAAAAGCAGACATTACACGATTTCCCCTTGAGCCCAAACACAGTCGATCAGCTGAGACATGCTCAGTGCTTCAAGTTTGCTTTTTCAGTTTTGCACAAAGCTACAAAGCTCATGGTACGAATCAGGAATACGGAAATGTTTCGACTCCAGTTTAGCATCAGGGTCCATATTTCCTGATCATGTGATCATGTTCATCTCGAAAAAAAAAAGACAAAATGACAGAAATCATACACGCAGTCAAGCTGAGTCACTTAGCACTAAGTCTCAGGGGGCGTGGCCTAAAGTCTGAAGGCGGGGTTTAGTTTTATATATATATATATATATATATATATATATATATATATATATATATACACACACATACAGTATTTTACCAAGCACTTTAGACCTTCAAAAGTCTAACAGAAGAGACAGAGAACTTCTTTCATGAACTGAGAAGTGAGACTCTCCAAGAGGGGGTCTTCTGAGTTTGCTCTCCAGAGAGCTCCAGAACTCCCTCAAAAGGAGAACTCATCCAAGACCCAGCCCAGGAAATTCTCTTTTTCTCCTTTAGAGTTGTGGAACTCATAATTTCCTCATCAGAAAGGATTCAGAGAATGTTCCTGTACAAGAACAAGTCCAGGAACTGAGGAGTTCTCTTTCAGGAGGCTTCAATTCTTCAGTAAAGATTCTGGAGCTCAGCGAGAACACATCCAGGAACCAAATCCAGGAGCTACTATTCAGAAGCGTTAAAAAACACTGCAGAATGTTGGTGAAAGAGAATTCTTCAGCTCCTTTCAGAACATTCCAGAACTCTTTATTCCCTAAAGAGAATTCTGGAACTCTCCTTAAAAGAAAACTCCTCCAGGAACTCTTCAGGAAGTTCTGTTTCAAGAGAGTTCTGGAAATGTTCATTTCCCTGAAAGGATTATGGAACTCTAGAGAAAGCGAACTGGTCCAGGAACCGAGGCGTTTTCTTTTGGTAAGGTTCCAGAACTGTTCTGTTCCGCAAATGTTTTTTTTTTTTTAAATTTAAAAATAAAGGACAGGTTTCTGGAAATGCCATGAAAAGAGAATATGTCGAGTTATCTTTCAGGAGAGATCCAGAAGGCTTAATTTCCTCAAAAGATTTACAGAACTATCTTGGAAAGAGAACCTGTTCCAGCAACCAGGAACATCCCCCCAAGTTTATTTCGGAATTCTCCTGGGTGGAAAAAAAATTAATTCCAGGAAATAAATAAGGTTCAGAACTGTTCATTTCTTCAAAAGAAACCGGAATGTCAAAGGATACACAGATCCTCTTTTTTTTAATAACCTTTTATTATATTTCTTCTTCTTCCAGAGCACTCACTGTGTGTGTGTGTGTGTGTGTGTGTGTGTGTGTGTGTGTGTGTGTGTGTGATCTAAACCATACATCTCTTTCGTCGTCATGTCTCTCAGCTCATAAGGCATTCTCACCCTCAGGGTGTGTTTTTCATCTCTTAAACACACACACACACACACACACACACACACACACACACACACACACACACACGAGTTTGATTTATATTTGACGTGTGACACATGAAAAAGGAACACGTTACTCTTCATGTGTTAGCTGCTATCAAAAGGGTAAATTATCCACTGTTCCACAGAGACAGAGAGAGAGTGAGAGAGAGAGAGAGAGAGAGAGAGAGAGAGAGAGAGAGTGTGTGTGTGTGTGTGTGTGTGTATGTACACACATGCTGCTCCTGTTTATCGGGCAGTTTTATTGCACAGATTACGTAAGGTCCATAGTAAATGTCTCTCTCGAACACAAACACAGCTAATGATGGGACAGTGCATGCCTGGTCATTAAACACCTCAATGGCTTTGAGGTCTCTCTCTCTCACACACACACACACACACACACACACACACACCATCATTTACTTTCTACAGAGACCACTCCTTAATTAAGGCATAGATGGAAGCACACACATGGAAGCACCTACACCTCACGGTCTCACACACACACACACACACACACACACACACACACACACACACTGTACCAGCAGCTCAGCCCTCCGCAGAAAGACATAACACACATACACACTTTTCAAGCGTGCTTAAAAATGTTCGCCTATTCCCTCAAGGCTAATAGCTAAAGCATTTACATGAGAACTCATTAAAAGATAAAGCGTAAGACAAAATTATTAAATTGCAACTTCATTTATTAAATTTAAACATCATCAGTGGATGAGGTTCTTGTCTAGAAGGTTGAGGGTTTTAATCCCAGAACTGCCACAGGTTTTTCCCCCGAATTCAGCTCTAACACGCTATTATGAGAATTTGAGAACAACATAGTCTTATGAAGGAGCAAATGGAGTTTTAATGAGAACGTCTCGTTGCAGAAACATCATTAGCGCGGGATCTTTGACCCTCAGGCACATTATTAACTACACTTTCTCTGAACTTTAATTCCTGAAACCAAGCACGGTTCTGTGCAAAACATCACTCTCGCACTTGCCCGTTATAAAAATTCATTTGCGTGACAGCGCTGCTGAATTCTGGATTCAGAAAGCCATGTGACCTTTCAGGACGGTCAATACCTACCCAGAAACCAAGTGCATAACCTCATTCTGACCCAGGAACCCTGTGATTACCTTGGAACCTTCCTCATAGGGACACCATACCTCCTCAGAAACTTACCCCACAAGGACCCACGTGAACCAAGTGGGTCTACAGGTATCTGCCTCCCAGGAACCTCATTCTCATGAGAAAACTTATTCCTACCCAGGAGACATGTGACTATCCCCACACCAGAATCCTACGTCTTCTCTGGAAGCCCATACCTACCCAGAAACCCTTTAACAAACTTGGAACCTTCCTTGCAGGGATGCTATACCTCCTCACAATCTTGCCTAACAAGGACCTCGTTCATATTTACATAAGAACCAAGTGTATCTAGAAGTATCTGCTTCACAGGAACCTCATTCTTACCAGAAACTTTGTTCCTACTCAGAAGCCCTGTGATTACCCTGCAACCTGCCTCTCTTGGACACAGAAACCTCATGCTTTTTTCATGCAGAACCATGCGCCTACCCAGAAACCACTACCTACGAACTCAAAACCAAAAATGATATGCATCAGATCTGGACATGAGACTGTCCAGATCTGTTGCAGGGATCTGCTGGATCATTGGCAGAACCATTAGAGTCAGATTCTACCGAGTAGGCAGGCATGATTATCTTGATTATCCTGCCATGGCCTGTGCCTACCCAGGAGGTCTGGGCCTACCCAGGGATCTACTGAGAAAGTCTGTCCCCAAACAACAATCCTTACCTAACCAGGAAGCATCCTACCTAGGAACCCGGTGCCTGCAAGTTACTTGCCTTCCAGGGACTACCATTACCCATAAATCTCATGCATAAGCAGGACTTTGTCCCCCAGAAACACTACTCCTATCTGAGAATCTCATGCTTACTGAGGGACCATATACTGTAGAGAAATTGTTCCTGGGAACCATGTAATTCCTGGCTTGTGCCTACCCAGGAATACTGGGTCTCATGAGAAACTCTGCACCTAACCAAGAATCCATATCTAATCAGGAAACATCCTCACCAGGAACCCAGTGCCTACAAGGAACTCACCTCCCAGGAACTCCATCACAACCCAGAAATCTCACACTTAACCAGGAGCCTGTACCCCAGAAACACTACTCCTATCTGAACATCTCATGCTTATTGAGTTACAATGTGCTGTAACGAAGCTGCTACCTGGGAACCAAGTGATTCCTGGCTTGTACCTACCCAGGAATACTGGGTCTCGTGAGAAACTCTGCACCTAACCAAGAATCCATACCTCATCAGGAAACATCCTCACCAGGAACCCAGTACCTACTCAGTACCTTGCCTCCCAGAAACACTATTCCTACCCAGAAGGCTCATGCTTACCCCGAGACAGGCTCAGTAACTCTGTAACTCACCGCAGAACATTCTACCCTGGAACCAAACTCCTCCACATGCATCTATTTACCTCGGAACCCAGATAGCATAATAATCTTTCCGAGACCTGGATGTGATTATGAGTTATGCAGAGCTGCTGGATCAGAAGTGGATCCATTCCAGAGTCAGCAAGTACAATATTAAACTCGAGTTTACGAACTTTTGCATTTATGTTCTCATCATTCACATTGATAAATAATTTCATCTCGCCTTTTCCTTGCCTTGCCGCTGGCTGTGTTTTCAGTCCTCACCTTTCCGAGACGAGGTGTTAGATTTGTTATTACAACACCACTCCGGATTTTTTTTCTTCCCCCGACTCGCTCGTCTTCACGACTCTCGCTAACACGAATCCTCAAAATCAAATCCTAGCATCTTGAATTACGCAGTGGAGACAGTACTGTACGACCTTTGACCTTGGACATTATTAACTGCACTTCCTTCAAACGTTAATTTCAGAAAGCACGACTGGGTGAAAAGCATCATTATTCTGCCGCTGTCTCGCTCTCTTCTTCTTCTTTTTTTTTTTTTAAGCAAAAGCATGAGTGAACAACTGCTTTAAATGGAGTCCGGTAGATTGGCTTGTGTTTAACTCACACACACACACACACACACACACATGCATACACACGCACACACACTTGCACAAGTGACTTGGCTCAACAAAAGTTTAACACCATTAACCTCAGAATGGCCTTGGGGAATATTTACTCTTTCCTCTTGCTCTCCCTCTCATCCTTTTGTTCATAAATATTCATCTCCATAATGGAGTTTTTCACAGTGTGAGTTCAGTTAATACCATCTGTGTGTGTGTGTGAGAGAGAGAGAGAGAGAGAGAGAGAGAGTGGGAGAAAGAGAAATGGGAGGAACGACTGCGAAATGAAAATCATGATTTATATGCTAAAGCTTTTTGCCGTTCTCGCAAGACGAGCAGAAAGTAAATGAAGACGAATAAAGACGGAGCTTTAACCCTTCGCTCTGAAGACGGTGTGGGTTACGATACTCGGAAAGACGCGACTGTTTACAGCAGCAGGACGCAAAGTGGGTCTGGGTGAAGTGGGCGTGGCCTGGTGATGCAACACAGTTTACTGGTCTTTATGCAAATGAGAAGTGACATTTGGGGAAACAGGAAGAGACGCTGGGACTCAATCAGCAACAAAACCCCGAGGAGCATCCCTCCATCCATCCATCCATCCATCCATCCATCCACCGACAGCATGTTTTTGTTTGTTTATTTCTTTTGCTGTTGTTTCATTTGTTTGCTGTCTCTCTGAATTTCTTTCTTTCCTTCATTCTTTCTGATTTCTTTCTAATTCTTCCGTTCTTTCTTACTTTTCCTTCCTTGCCCTTCTTTCTTTCTTTAATTCCATTTGTTCATTCTTTTTTTACTTATATATAATTTGCACTCTTCTGTACGACGTACATGACGACATTTTCTTTATTCACTCATTCTTTCGTCCTCTGTGTTTAGTTATTTGCTTGTTCCTTTTAATCTCTTACTTTCTTTCAAACTTCATTTCCTTCATTCTTTCTTACCTTCATTATCCTTCCTTCCTCTCTCTCTCTCAGGACACTCACTTTGTATCTCACGTTATCTTTCTTTCCCGGTCCTGATCAGACGTTTCTTCCTGGTGAGATGGAGGACAAACGGATTCTTACAAGATTTTTGGCGGTAAAGTAAAGCCGGCGCGCTGTAACTGCAGGAGTCTGAGCTTTACTGTGATGATCACATTATCAGCCTGTAATCGAGTGTAAAGTTACACAATAAAAAGACTGAACCCCGGTGTAAACACACTCCACTTTCACTGCATGCCAACTGAACCACAGCGCTGGACTCTGATTGGTCAGAAGGTGTTGATTAATTCTCTCGAACAGCAGCAGGTTGAGATTACTGCACTCGCTCGGACACGTCGTCATTTCATGACGTTTCGTTCTTTAATGCTGTGACAAGAAACAAATCGACTTTGGAGGATTGAAAACAGTCACATGACTATCATGTTAAAAAAAAAAAGCAACACCTAGACACACACACACACACACGCGCGTCTCCTTACCAATGACGTATGTGAGCAGCAGGGCGAGTGTGACGGTGACGGCGGCAGCACTCAGCGCGGTACACTTCCAGTTACAGCAGCGATACGGTTTACTGAAGGAGAACAGCGGCCTGGAGATGGGGCTTCTGGGTAACGGCCTCGGGGGCGGGGAATACACCGTACTGGAGGTCAGAGGGTAGTTCTGATTGGTCGCATTGAAGAGCGTCGATGAACCTGAGCCGTGCTTAAACAGGAAGTGCCTGGACACAGAGACAGGAAGTGGAAAGTTGTTTGATGTATATGTGATTAGTTAACTAATCAGTCAATCAATCAATCAAATCAATCACAGAGCTGGATATGAACAAAACAAACACTGAAAAAGGCAAAACATCATCAATGAACTTTCTTTCTTTTGTTTGCTTCCTTCCTTCTTTTATTTCCTTTTTATTCCTTTGTTTTTTTCTTCTGTTTCTCCGTTTTCATCTTCGTCTCTTTGTCATTGTTTAATGCATGTTTGTTTGTTCCTTACTTTTCTTTCTTTCTCACATCGCCTGTTTAAAAAATAAATAAATAAATAAGGAGGTGAACGCCCGCGTTTCCGTCGGAGTTGTCCTGCTGTAATGAATAAACCTGTAAGGTTTGGTATCTGAGACAGGAAGTGAACAAGAGCGTGATAAAGTGGATAGTTTGTAGGTTTATCAGTTGTTATTATGAGGTGATGATCACCTGGCACGTGTCTGTGATGATGTGGAGGAAAGATGTGTTTATAGAAATGATGATGAATGAAGGTTAGAGGAGGGCGTGGCCCGTTATAACATCATCAACATTAATGAAGTCGGAGTGGATTCTGAGGCTGGAGAGAGGATTAATAACGGATTCATCTGATATCAACTCAGTGGTTCATTTCTCTCTCTCTCTCTCTCTCTCTCTCTCTTTCCCCGAGTCTTTACTTTAATTACACACGTAGCTCCGGGTTTAATTACGGACATTTAGCACGGAGGTTAATTCCAGTGTAGATAATATCTCTAAGATTAATTCAGTAATGAATTGGACGTAAGAGGCGTACGCCAGATTCCTGAACGCCGTATCACGTGTAATTACACCAGGTCATGTCAAAAAAAAAAACCCATAATAATAATAATAATAATAATAATAATAATAATAAAATAAAACCCCACAGTAAGTACACACTTGAGACACACTTTGATATTAATAATTAATTACAATGTTTTCCAACAAACTACTGCATCCTTAATTATACTGTTCAACACACACACACACACACACACACACACACACACGTTTACTCAGAGTTAATTTTAAGGCAAAAACATTTTTTAAAGGTTAACGATGTTGAACGTTAAAAATATTACACATCAAAATCTAAAATTAAATATTTCAATATAAACAGCAAGAAAATAAAACAATATTTTATTTTTAATAAATGTGTCACTACCTGCTCGTTTAATGTTTCTCATCTCATCTCATTATCTCTAGCCGCTTTATCCTTCTACAGGGTCGCAGGCAAGCTGGAGCCTATCCCAGCTGACTACGGGCGAAAGGCGGGGTACACCCTGGACAAGTCGCCAGGTCATCACAGGGCTGACACATAGACACAGACAACCATTCACACTCACATTCACACCTACGGTCAATTTAGAGTCACCAGTTAACCTAACCTGCATGTCTTTGGACTGTGGGGGAAACCGGAGCACCCGGAGGAAACCCACGCGGACACGGGGAGAACATGCAAACTCCACACAGAAAGGCCCTCGCCAGCCCCGGGGCTCGAACCCAGGACCTTCTTGCTGTGAGGCGACAGCGCTAACCACTACACCACCGTGCCGCCCGTTTAATGTTTATGTGTTGATTTTTTTTTCCTTTCTGAATAATTTTCAGACAGATTTTTTTTTATTGCGCTCATGGATTTCCCTTTTTATTGCTTCTTGATTTCATTTTTTTTGTTTCTGGATTCCATTTTTCTTTTTGTTTCTCAAATCACACTCACTTTTTCTTCTGGATTTATTGATTGATGGTTTTGATTTGTTTATTTCGTCTTGCCTTTTTTCGTTTTCCCTCATTTTTGTTTCTGAAATAAATTGTTTTGCCTCTGTATTCACATTTTTTATTTATTTTTTTCACTTGATTCCATTTTGTTTCTGGAATTATTTTGCTCAAAATTTACATTTTTGCTTATTTATTTATTTATTTATTTATTTACAAACTAACTACGTTTTCTGCAAACTTTTTTTGTTCTTGGTTCACATTTTTGCTTCTGTAAATATATTTTTTCCTATTTCTGCATTCTATTTCTGATTACCGGATTATTTTTTCCCCAGTCACATGCTGATGTTAGTAACTGTACATTATTTACAAGAACATTTTGTTTTTGAGGAGAAACTGGTGATGTTGGTGGTTGTGACGGCGGTGATGATGTTGGTAATGGTGATGGTGATGGTGTCAATGATGATGGTGGTGGTGGTAATGGTAGCTCTGATGGTGGTGGCTGTGATGGTGATGTTGGTGGTTGTGATGGTGGTGATGATGATGGTGTCGGTAATGTTGGTGATGGTGGCTCTGATGGTGGTGGCTGTGATGGTGATGTTGGTGGTGATGGTGGTGTTGATGATGGTGGTGTTGGTGGTGCTGATGATGATGGTGGTGGTGGTGGTGCTGATGTTGGTGGTGGTTTTGATGGTGATGGTGGTGATGATGGTGTTGGTGGTGATGTTGTTGGTGGTTGTAATGGTGATGGTGGGGGTGATGGTGGTTATGATTGTGGTGGCTGTGATGGTGATGGTGTTGATGGTGATGTGCTGCTGATGATGGTGATGGTCATGATGGTGATTGTGGTGGTGATTGTAGTGGTGATAGTGGTGGTCATGATGGTGATTGTGGTGGTTGTAATGGTGATAGTGGTAGTTGTGATGGTGATGATCGTGTTGATGATGGTGATGGTGTTGATAGTGGTCATGATGATAATGTTGGTGGTGGTCATGATTGTGATGGTTGTGATGTCATGATGGTGATGTTGTTGGTGGTGATGTTGTTAGTGATGGTGGTGGTGATGATGATGGTGATAGTGGTGATGGTGGTGGTCATGACCATGATGGTGGTGGTTGTGATGGTCATGATGGTGATGTTGGTGGTGGTGATGATGTTAGTGGTGGAGATGATGATGGTGATGATGATGATGATGGTGATAGTGGTGATGGTGGTGGTCATGACCGTGATGGTGGTGGTTGTGATAGTCATGATGGTGATGTTGGTGGTGGTGATGATGTTAGTGGTGGATATGATGATGGTGATGGTGGTGGTCATGACCATGATGGTGGTGGTTGTGATAGTCATGATGGTGATGTTGGTGGTGATGATGATGGTGCTGGTGATGATGATGCTGATGGTGTTTTTTTAAGAAACCCTGTCAGCGTGGAGCTCCTGTGGTTACGTCAGCGTGTGTTTATAAATCATCAGGAAATAATGCTAATATTATCCAGGAGCTTTATGAGAGACATTATGAGCCTCAGAGAGCATCGTTAGCCAATTACTCAGATTTATAAAGGTATTATAATGATTTATGGAAACACTGTGAACCGAGTCACCTTCATCTGCTTCTTCTACAAAACACAATCTTTATTGAATTTATCTACAGGAAACTTATAAACACGCTTTACCCTGACACTGGGGGGCTTCCTGGGGCTCTGTGTGTGTGTGTGTGTGTGTGTGTGTGTGTGTGTGTGTGTGTGTGTGTGTGTGTGCGCGCGCATGTGTTGAACCTGCAGTGTTGTTTAGATTCACATTATGTTAATGAGGCAGAAACACATTACTGCATCTTTCTATCTGTCTCTCCATCTGTCTGTCTCTCTCTCTCTCTCTCATCCTTGTGATTTGCGCAAATTATTTCCTCACCTAAGCGCTTCCTCAATTCTTGTTTCTTTGACCCTCTATGGTTTCTACTGTTCTATGTTCCTAATTCCCTACACTCCGGTCCCCGCCCCTCAGGTCCCCATCCTTCATGTCCCTGCCCCTTACGTTCCAGTCAAGTTTCAAGTTTATTTGTATCGCATTTTTAGCAACAGACATCACAGAGCAGCTTTACAGAATATTAAAGACTTTAAACATCCTTAATAAATTATCCCCATCCCTCATGTTCCAGTCAGTCATGTCCCCTACACTCACGTCCCCGTCCCTCACGTCTCTGTCTCTCACATCCCCTACACTCACGTCCCCGTCCCTCACGTCCCCTACACTCACGTCCCCATCCCTCACGTCTCTGTCTCTCACATCCCCTACACTCATGTCCCCGTCTCCCACGTCCCCATCCCTCACGTCCCCATCCCTCACGTCCCCTACACTCACGTCTCTGTCTCTCACGTCCCCTACACTCATGTCCCCGTCTCTCACGTCCCCTACACTCACGTCCCTGTCTCCCACGTCCCCTACACTCACGTCCCTGTCTCTCACACTCCCTACACTCTTGTCCCTCCACTCACGTCCCCGTCTCTCGGATCTTGAACCGTAAGTCATTCTTCACTCATCTCGTCATCATATCGAACCCTTCGACAGAGTGTTTCATGATCAAAAACTAGAACCGAAGCTCATTGCGTCCTGCCAGTTTTCTCGGATCCACTGTTTCATCAAGTTTTTTTCTCTCAAATTTATGATTCTTTGTTTCGTAAGTTTTAGCACCCTGAGAACCCCGTGTCCTCGTTTCCTTCCTGCGCGATTGATTCATGGCCTATATTTCTATTCTCTGCCTTAATATTATTGTATCCTTGTGCCCCTATTTTCTCTTTCCCCAAACACACAAACACACAATTGCTCCTTTGAACAGATTTCATTCTTTTTCACTTTGAAGTGTTTAAAAGGAAACCATTTGTTGCTGCTGAACCTCATTTAGACCTTTAAAGATCGAAACTCACACTTAATTTAGTTATTTATTACATTTTTTTTAGCTTTTGCTCTCCTGCTTCAGACGCGTCATTTTCTCTGTGTGTAACCGCCACGCATGATTTGCTTCTATTTATATTTACAATAACAATGAAGAGGAAAAATGATGAGCACTCTGGATGTACAAACAGAGAAGGAACACAGGCACAAAATATTAGCGGAACCGGTTTGTGAATCCATTTTCCACGCTCTAAATGAAGCGCCTTATCTGTCCAGCCTTTTGTTTCAAACAAATATCACACGCGCACACACACACACACACACACTTCATGGAGAAAAATGAATAAACAAAATGTTCCTTTGGCAAAGGCAGCAAATGAAATAAATAAAACCCAGAGTTCCTTTGGCGAGGAAAATAAAGCAATATTCTCCCGTGGTAATGAAAAAAATATATTATACACTGTTCAGGAAAAGTCTGATGGGAGAAATTTGGAATAAATAATCCAAATATAGCTGCAAGCAGCGATCACGGGGGCCAAGCACAATGACTTCATCTATATTAGGATATGCAGGGACGTGTGTTGACGTGAAATATACTGAAGTGCTGCACTCTGACGCCTCTCTGGAAAAATGATGAGGTCAGTTCAGTCAGTAAACTCGGTCTCGATTAACAACACCATGCACTACTGACTGCCTCAAACCACCTCGAGTCAATCCAGTTAGTGATGAAAGAAAGAAAGAAAGAAAGAAAGAAAGAAAGAAAGAAAGAAAGAAAGAAAGAAAGAAAGAAAGAAAGAAAGAAAGAAAGAAAGAAAGAAAGAAAGCTTCCAGCACATTCACGTGACGTGGTTTGATTGATTTTTTTTTTCAATAGAGAGAAAACATTGCAAAATGAAATAAAAGGCAAAGAGGAAGCGTGAAATCAAATTAAAGCAAAAAAAAAAAAGTCTGGTTCCTCTGAAGGTTTCTTCCGAGAGCTTCTCCTCACCACTGCTGCCTCTGGTGTGTTCAAGAGTGACTTAAATCAACATCTGGATTTCTGTGAGAGCATTTATTGTTTAAAGCGCCACACAAATAAAACGGAGTTGAATGAAGAACCTTGATACTGCAAAATAAATAAAAATAATACAAACAAGTCACAATAAAACGAGAAAAAAAAGGTGTGTTTGAAAGTCAAATTTCAGTAATCAATGGCAGTGTTGAGGGAAACAGCGTCCGCATTGATTAAAGCGGAGTTACACCGACGAGGCCGATGCTTTTGTGCATTATGATTGACAGTGATGAGAAAAACTCCAGACGTGCTGCATTGAATGAAGTGGATAAATTATGCTGATAAGGTGTGCGAGTGTGTGCGAGTGTGTGCGAGTGTGTGCCAGTGTTATTCTGCTGCATTGATCCAGGCTTAATTGAGAAAGCTCATTTAGAAGAGGCTTCGACGTGTCAGCGAATATGAAGACACGCAAAGTCACCGTCAGAGTTGCACGCGGTCGGAGTCCCGCCCACCACAAGTGCTGCGATTCATCAGATCCATCGAGGAGCGGAAAAGTAACGGAACAATAACGGAACGTGGATCAGGTGATAATGATTACGAGAGTTTAAAAAACCCAAACGCTACACACTCGTCTTAAAAGCTCAGTGATGATGAACAGCAGCTTTAATACAAACAACATCCTGAATCAGTCTGGAAAATAATCCTTCATTAATCGCTTCCTGGTTCCACCCTGACCACGCCCACTGGTCACTCCAGTGAGTGAGGATATCTCACGAATCCCCTGTGTACCGAGATCCCACGTTTCTGTCCTTCTTTCCAGTTACAGTTTTTCTCTTTCACTTTGTTCCTCCCCTTCCAGGGTTCTGTCAGTCAGAGTGAAATGGGCGTGGCCTATGGACCTGTCAGTCACAGTCAAACAGATGGGGCCATTGTATGTCTCACTCATCGTGAAAGAGGTGTGGCCTATGTGCATCTATGTACTAGTAATGGATGTGTGGCCTTGTGAAAGAGGCGTGGCCATTGTGTGTGTCATAGTGAAAGAGGCGTGACCTTCGTACATGTCAGTCATAGTGAAAGAGACGTTGACATTGTGTGCGTCATAGTAAAAGAGGCGTGGGCTTTATGCACATCAGTTATAGTGAAAGAGGCGTGGCCTTTGTGCATGTCAGTCATAGTGAAAGAGGCGTGGTCTTTGTACACCTCAGTTACAGTGAAAGAGGCGTGGCCTTTGTGCACCTCAGTTATAGTGAAAGAGGCGTGGCCTTTGTGCACCTCAGTTATAGTGAAAGAGGCATGGCCTTGATGCACGTCAGTCATAGTGAAAGAGGTGTGGCCTTTGTGCATGTCAGTCATAGTGAAAGAGGTGTGGCCTTTGTGCATGTCAGTCATAGTGAAAGAGGCGTGGTCTTTGTACACCTCAGTTACAGTGAAAGAGGCGTGGCCTTTGTGCACCTCAGTTATAGTGAAAGAGGCGTGGCCTTTGTGCACCTCAGTTATAGTGAAAGAGGCATGGCCTTGATGCATGTCAGTCATAGTGAAAGAGGTGTGGCCTTTGTGCATGTCAGTCATAGTGAAAGAGACATGGCCTTTGTGCATGTCATAGTGAAAGAGGCGTGGTCTTTGTGCATGTCAGTCATAGTGAAAGAGACGTGGCCTTTGTGCATGTCAGTCATAGTGAGAGGCGTGGTCTTTGTGCATGTCAGTCATAGTGAGAGGCGTGGTCTTTGTGCATGTCAGTCATAGTGAGAGGCGTGGTCTTTGTGCATGTCAGTCATAGTGAGAGGTGTGGTCTTTGTGCATGTCAGTCATAGTGAGAGGTGTGGTCTTTGTGCATGTCAGTCATAGTGAGAGGCGTGGTCTTTGTGCATGTCAATCATAGTGAAAGAAGCGTGGCTTTTGTGCTTGTCAGTCATAGTGAAGGGGCGGGGCCCTTGTGCACCTCAATCATAGTGAAAGAGGCGTGGCCCTTGTGCACCTCAGTACAAGTGAAAGAGGTGTGGCCTTTGTGCACCTCAGTGATAGTGAAGGGGGCGTGGCCTCAGAAATGTTTGTTTACTGAATGACACTGAATGTATCGTGTTCTAAATCAGAACGGAATGAACGGTGAGCTTTAAATACAGCAAAGTGTTGAAACGTACATCTCACACACACACACACACACACACACACACACGATTCTTTTCTGAGATTGGTGTGTGTGTGTGTGTGTGTGTGCGCGTGTGTGTCTAAAAGCCGACAGCTTCATTTCCTTTCAACACAGAGATTTCCTTTTCTCATCTTTTATTTATTTCTCCATTTCTCCTTTCAGCTCAGGAGAGAATCAGTGATCCCTCCATCCTCCTGTCCATTCCTTTTTCTTCTTCGCTTCCACCCCCTCCCCATACAGAATGTGTGTGTGTGTGTGTGTGTGTGTGTGTGTGTGTGTGTGTGTGTGTGTGTGTGTGTGTGTGTGTGTGTTTAGTGACCTGGTCTCCAGCGGGATGTTGCTGTTGAGAGCCCAGGTGTTGTGTGCTTTGTCCTGCTGTGTTTTGTTCTCAGTCTGGTGGTTCCTGCTCGGGAGTGTGTTCCTCTGGATCGGTTCTGGAACGCCGGACGTGGGCGAACACACACACGCATGAGGAGGCGGAGGAGGAGGAGGAAGAGGACGGAAGGAGAAGCGACCAACAGGACTGGAGGGCAGATCTGGAGAGTGAAAGAAAGAAACCCGTTTCAACAACAGTGAGGAGAAACACGGTGTTTAAACAGCGAGTGTGTGATTCAGACCAAAACATCACGAAGAAACACCGCTGGAGTTTAACACCACGGCCTCGTGAGTGACTCAGGAGTGTGGAGCCGCTGTGTGTGAGAGACACAAACAGACACAACAATCACAAACCAATCCTGTTTCTGAGAGAGAGAGAGAGAGAGAGAGAATAGAGAATAGAGAGAGAATAGAGAGGAGAATAGAGAGAGTAGAGAATAGAGAGTAGAGAATAGAGAGAATAAAGAGAGTAGAGAGAGAGAAAAGAGAGAAGAAAGAGTAGAGAAGAAAGAGAGAATAAAGAGAGAACAGAGAGTAGAGAGAGAATAAAGAGAGAGTAGAGAGAGAATAAAGAGAGAGTAGACAGAGAGAATACAGAGAGAGTAGAGAGAATAGAGAGTAGAGAGAGAATAAAGAGAGGAGAGAGAATATAGTAGAGAGAGAATAGAGAGTAGAGAGAGAATAGAGAGTAGAGAGAATAAAGAGAATAGAGAGAGTAGAGAGAATAAAGAGAGTAGAGAGAGAATAGAGAGTAGAGAGAAAGTATAAAGAGAGTAGAGAGAGAACAAAGAGAGAGTAGAGAGAATAGAGAGAGTAGAGAGAGAATAGAGAGTAGAGAGAGAATAAAGAGAGTAGAGAGAGAAGAGAGAATAAATAGAGGAGGGAGAGAATAGAGAGAGGAGAGAGAGAATAGAGAGAGAATAGAGAGCAGAGAGAAAAAAGAGAGAATAGAGAGTAGAGAGAGAGAATAGAGAGAAGAGAGAATAGAGACAGAATAGAGAGAGAGAGAATAGAGAGAATAGAGAGAGAGAATAAAGAGAGAGTAGAGAGAGAATAGAGAGAGAATAGAGAGAGTAGAGAGAGAATAGAGAGTAGAGAGAGAATAGAGAGAGAATAAAGAGAGAGTAGAGACAGAATAGAGAGAGAAGAGAGAGAGAATAAAGAGAGAATATAAAGAGAGAGTAGAGAGAGAGAAGAGAGAGTAGAGAGAATAGAGAGAGTAGAGACAGAATATAGAGAGGAGAGAGAGAATAAAGAGAGAGAATAGAGAGTAGAGAGAGAATAGAGAGTACAGAGAGTAGAGAGAGGATAGAGAGTAGAGAGAGAATAGAGAGAGTAGAGAGAGAATAGAGAGTAGAGAGAGTAGAGACAGAATAGAGAGAGAGAGAGGAGAGAATAAATAGAGGAGAGAGAGAATAGAGAGAGGAGAGAGAGAATAGAGAGAGAAGAGAGAGTAGAGAGAATAAAGAGAGAATAGAGAGAGAATAAAGAGAGTAGAGAGAGAGAATAGAGAGATAGTAGAGAGAGAATAGAGAGAGAATGGAGAGTAGAGAGAGAGAATAGACAGTAGAGAGAGAGAATAAAGAGAGTAGAGAGAGAATAAAGAGAGTAGAGAGAGAGAATAGAGAGTAGAGACAGAATAGAGAAAGAAGAGAGAGAATAAATAGAGAGAATAAAGAGAGAGTAGAGAGAGAATATAGAGAGAGAATAGAGAGAGAATAGAGAGAGTAGAGAGAGAATAGAGAGTAGAGAGAGAGAATAAAGACAGAGAGAATAGAGAGAGTAGAGAGAATACAGAGAGAGAGTAGAGAGAGAATAGAGAGTAGAGAGAGTAGAGACAGAATAGAGAGAGAGAATAGAGAGAGAGAATAAAGAGAGAGTAGATAGAGAAGAGAGTATAAAGAGAGAGAGAGTAGAGAGAGAATATAGAGTAGAGAATATAGAGTAGAGAGAGAATAGAGAGTAGAGAGAGAACAAAGAGAGAGTAGAGAGAATAGAGTAGAGAGAGAATAGAGAGTAGAGAGAGAGAATAAAGAGAGAGTAGATAGAGAAGAGAGTATAAAGAGAGAGAGTAGAGAGAGAATATAGAGTAGAGAATATAGAGTAGAGAGAGAATAGAGAGTAGAGAGAGAACAAAGAGAGAGTAGAGAGAATAGAGAGAGTAGAGAGAGAATAGAGAGTAGAGAGAGAATAAAGAGAGAGAGTAGAGAGAGAACAAAGAGAGAGTAGAGAGAATAGAGAGAGAGTAGAGAGAGAATAGAGAGTAGAGAGAGAGAATAAAGAGAGAGTAAAGAGAATAGAGAAAGAGTGGAGAGAGAATAGAGAAAGGAGAGAGAAAATCGAGAGCGAGAAGAGAGAATAAAGATAGAGTAGAGAGAGAATAAAGAGAAAGAGTAGAGAGAATAGAGAGTAGAGAGAGAATAGAGAGAGAGAAGAGAGAGAATAGAGAGTGTAGAGAGAGAGAATAAAGACAGTAGAGAGAATAAAGAGAATAGAGAGAGTAGAGAGAGAATAGAGAGTAGAGAGAAAGAATAGAGAGTAGAGAGAGAACAAAGAGTGAGTAGAGAGAGAATAAAGAGAGAATAAAGAGAGAGTAGAGAGAGAGAATAAAGAGAGTAGAGAGAGAATAAAGAGAGTAGAGAGAATAGAGAGTAGAGAGAGAATAGAGAGAGAGAGTAGAGAGAGAATAGAGTAGAGAGAGTAGAGAGATAGTAGAGAGAGGAGAGAGAATAGAGAGTAGAGAGAGAATAGAGAGAGTAGAGAGAGAATAAAGAGAGAGTAGAGAGAATAAAGAGAGTAGAGAGAGAATAGAGAGAGAGAGTAGAGAGAGAATAGAGTAGAGAGAGTAGAGAGATAGTAGAGAGAGGAGAGAGAATAGAGAGTAGAGAGAGAATAGAGAGAGTAGAGAGAATAAAGAGAATAGAGAGAGTAGAGAGAGAGAGTAGAGAGAGAATAAAGAGAGTAGAGAGAGAACAGAGAGTAGAGAGAAAGAATAAAGAGAGAGTAGAGAGAGAACAAAGAGAGAGAAGAGAGAGAACAAAGAGAGAATAGAGAGAGTAGAGAGAGAATAGAGAGTAGAGAGAGAATAAAGAGAGTAGAGAGAGAATAGAGAGAGTGGAGAGAGAATAGAGTAGAGAGAGTAGAGAGAGAATAAAGAGAGAGTAGAGAGATAATAGAGAGAGTAGAGAGAGAAGAAAGAGAGAATAGAGAGTAGAGAGAGAATAAAGAGAGAGTAGAGAGAGAAGAGAGAGAGTAGAGAGGGGAGAGAGAATAGAGAGTAGAGAGAGAATAGAGAGAAAGAATAGAGATTAGAGAGAGAATAAAGAGAGAGTAGAGAGGGGAGAGAGAATAGAGAGTAGAGAGAGAATAGAGAGAGTAGAGAGAAAGAATAGAGAGTAGAGAGAGAATAGAGTAGAGAGAGTAGAGAGAGAATAAAGAGAGAGTAGCGAGAGAATAGAGAGAGTAGAGAGTAGAGAGAGAATAAAGACAGAGAGAATAGAGAGAGTAGAGAGAATAAAGAGAATAGAGTAGAGAGAATAAAGAGAGTAGAGAGAAAGAATAAAGAGAGAGAATAAAGACAGAGTAGAGAGAGAATAGAGAGAATAGACAGTAGAGAGAAGAGAGAGAATAAAGAAAGAGTAGAGAGAGAATAGAGAGCGAGAAGAGAGAGAGAATAAAGAGAGAGTAGAGAGAGTAGAGAGAGAATAAAGAGAGTAGAGAGAGTAGAGAGAGAATAAAGATAGAGTAGAGAGAGAATAAAGACAGAGTAGAGAGAGAATAAAGAGAAAGAGTAGAGAGAGAATAGAGAGAGAGAATAGAGAGAGAATAAAGAGAGAGTAGAGAGAGAAGAGAGAGAGTAGAGAGGGGAGAGAGAATAGAGTAGAGAGAAAGAATAGAGAGTAGAGAGAGAATAGAGTAGAGAGAGAATAAAGAGAGAGTAGCGAGAGAATAGACAGTAGAGAGAGAATAGAGAGTAGAGAGAGAATAGAGCGTAGAGAGAGAATAGAGAGAGTAGAGAGAAAGAATAGAGAGTAGAGAGAGAATAGAGAGAGTAGAGAGAGAATAGAGAGAGTAGAGAGAGAATAGAGAGTAGAGAGAGTAGAGAGAGAATAGAGAGAATAAAGAGAGAGTAGCGAGAGAATAGAGAGTAGAGAGAGAATAAAGACAGAGAGAATAGAGAGAGTAGAGAGAATAAAGAAAATAGAGAGAGTAGAGAGAATAAAGAGAGTAGAGAGAAAGAATAAAGAGAGAGTAGAGAGAACAAAGAGAGAGTAGAGAGAGAATAGAGAGTAGAGAGAGAATAGAGAGAGAGAATAGAGAGAGAATAAAGAGAGAGAATAAAGAGAGAGAATAGAGAGAGTAGACAGAGAGTAGAGAGAAATAATAGAGAGAATAAAGAGAGAGAGTAGAGAGAGAATAGAGAGAGAGAGTGGAGAGAGAATAGAGAGAGTAGAGAGAGAATAGAGTAGAGAGAGAATATACCGTAGAGTAGAGAGAGAATAGAGAGTAGAGAGAGAACAAAGAGAGAGTAGAGAGAGAATAAAGAGAGAGTAGAGAGAGAGAATAAAGAGAGTAGAGAGAGAATAGAGAGAGAGAGTGGAGAGAGAACAGAGTAGAGAGAGAAGAGAGAGTGTAGAGAGGGGAGAGAGAATAGAGAGTAGAGAGAGAAAGAATAGAGAGTAGAGAGAGAATAGAGTAGAGAGAGAATAAAGAGAGAGTAGAGAGAGAATAGACAGTAGAGAGAGAATAGAGAGTAGAGAGAGAGAATAAAGAGAGAGTAGAGAGAGAATAAAGAGAGAGAATAGAGCGTAGAGAGAGAATAGAGAGTAGAGAGAGTAGAGAGAGAATAGAGAGAATAAAGAGAGAGTAGCGAGAGAATAGAGAGTAGAGAGAGAATAAAGACAGAGAGAATAGAGAGAGTAGAGAGAATAAAGAAAATAGAGAGAGTAGAGAGAATAAAGAGAGTAGAGAGAAAGAATAAAGAGAGAGTAGAGAGAGAATAGAGAGTAGAGAGAGAATAAAGAGAGAGTAGAGAGAGAGAAGAGAGTAGAGAGAGAATAGAGAGAGAGAGTGGAGAGAGAGAATAAAGAGAGGAGAGAGACAGAATAAAGAGAGTAGAGAGAGAATAGAGAGAGACAGTGGAGAGAGAATAGAGTAGAGAGAATGAAGAGAGAGTAGAGAGAGGAGAGAGAATAGAGAGTAGAGAGAGAATAGAGAGAGTAGAGAGAAACAATAGAGAGTAGAGAGAGAGTAGAGTAGAGAGAGTAGAGAGAGAATAGAGTAGAGAGAGAATAGAGAGTAGAAAGTAAGAATAAAGAGAGAGAATAAAGAGAGAGAGAATAGAGAGAGGAGAGAGAATCAAGAGAGAGAATAGAGAGTAGAGAGAAGAGAGAGAATAAAGAGAGAGTAGCGAGAGAATAGAGAGAGTAGAGAGAATAAAGAGAGTAGAGAGAGAGAATAAAGACAGAGAGAATAGAGAGAGTAGAGAGAATAAAGAGAGTAGAGAGAGAATAGAGTAGAGAGAAAGAATAAAGAGAGAGAATAAAGACAGAGAGTAGAGAGAGAATAGAGAGTAGAGAGAGAATAGAGAGTAGAGAGAGAACAAAGAGAGAGTAGAGAGAATAGAGAGTAGAGAGAGAATAAAGAGAGAGTAGAGAGAGAGAAGAGAGTAGAGAGAGAATAGAGAGAGAGAGTGGAGAGAGAATACAGTAGAGAGAGTAGAGAGAGAGAATAAAGAGAGTAGAGAGAGAAGAGAGAGAGAATAAAGAGAGGAGAGAGACAGAATAAAGAGAGTAGAGAGAGAGAATAAAGAGAGTAGAGAGAGAATAGAGAGAGACAGTGGAGAGAGAATAGAGTAGAGAGAATAGAGAGAGAGAATGAAGAGAGAGTAGAGAGAGAAGAGAGAGAGGAGAGAGAGGAGAGAGAATAGAGAGTAGAGAGAGAATAGAGAGAGTAGAGAGAAACAATAGAGAGTAGAGAGAGAGTAGAGTAGAGAGAATAGAGAGAGGAGAGAGAATAAAGAGAGAGAATAGAGAGTAGAGAGAGAAGAGAGTAGAGAGAGCAGAGAGAGAGAATAAAGAGAGTAGAGAGAGAATAGAGAGTAGAAAGAAAGAAGAGAGAGAATAAAGAGAGTAGAGAGAGAATATAGAGTAGAGAGAGAATAGAGCGTAGAGAGAGAATAGAGAGAGTAGAGAGAGAATAGAGAGAATAGAGAGTAGAGAGAGAATAGAGAGAGGAGAGAGAAAATAGAGTAGAGAGAATAAAGAGCGAGTAGAGAGAGAATAGAGAGAGAGAATAGAGAGTAGAGAGAAGAGAGAGAATAAAGAAAGAGTAGAGAGAGAATAGAGAGTGAGAACAGAGAGAGAATAGAGAGAGTAGAGAGAGAGAATAAAGAGAGTAGAGAGAGAAGAGAGAATAAAGATAGAGTAGAGAGAGAATAGAGAAAGAGTAGAGAGAGAATAAAGAGAGAGGAGAGAATAGAGAGAGTAGAGAGAATAAAGAGAGAGTAGAGAGAGAGAAGAGAGAGAATAAAGAAAGAGTAGACAGAGAATAAAGAAAGAGTAGAGAGAGAATAGAGAGAATAAAGAGAGAGTAGAGAGAGAAGAGAGTAGAGAGAGCAGAGAGAGAGAATACAGAGAGTAGAGAGAGAATAGAGAGAGAGGAGAGAGAATAAAGAGAGAGTAGAGAGAGAATAGAGAGTAGAGAGAGAATAGAGAGAGAAGAGAGAGAATAAAGAGAGAGTAGAGAGAGGAGAGAGAGAGTAGAGAGAGTAGAGAGAAAGAATAGAGAGTAGAGAGAAAGAATAGAGAGTAGAGAGAGAATAGAGAGAGTAGAGAGAGAGTAGAGAGTAGAGAGAGAGAATAAAGACAGAGAGAATAGAGAGAGTAGAGAGAATAAAGAGAACAGAGAGAGAAGAGAGAATAAAGAGAGTAGAGAGAGAATAGAGAGTAGAGAGAAAGAATAAAGAGAGAGAATAAAGACAGAGTAGAGAGAGAATAGAGAGTAGAGAGAGAATAGAGAGAGGAGAGAAAATAAAGAGAGAGAATAGAGAGAGAAGAGAGAGAGTAGAGAGAAAGAATAGATAGTAGAGAGAGAATAGAGTAGAGAGAGTAGAGAGAGAATAAAGAGAGAGTAGCGAGAGAATAGACAGTAGAGAGAGAATAGAGAGTAGAGAGAGAGAATAAAGAGAGAGTAGAGAGAGAATAAAGAGAGTAGAGAGAGAATATAGAGTAGAGAGAGAATAGAGCGTAGAGAGAGAATAGAGAGAGTAGAGAGAGAATAGAGAGTAGCGAGAGAATAGAGAGTAGAGAGAGAATAAAGACAGAGAGAATAGAGAGAGTAGAGAGAATAAAGAAAATAGAGAGAGTAGAGAGAATAAATTGAGTAGAGAGAGAATAGAGAGTAGAGAGAGAGAATAAAGAGAGAGTAGAGAGAGAATAAAGAGAGTAGAGAGAGAATATACCATAGAGTAGAGAGAGAATAGAGAGTAGAGAGAGAACAAAGAGAGAGTAGAGAGAATAGAGAGTAGAGAGAGAATAAAGAGAGAGTAGAGAGAATAAAGAGAGAGTAGAGAGAGAATAAAGAGAGAGTAGAGAGAGAGAATAAAGAGAGTAGAGAGAGAATAGAGAGAGTGGAGAGAGAATAGAGTAGAGAGAGAGAATAAAGAGAGTAGAGAGAGAAGAGAGAGAGTAGAGAGAGGAGAGAGAATAGAGAGGAGAGAGAGAATAAAGAGAGAGGAGAGAGACAGAATAAAGAGAGTAGAGAGAGAATAAAGAGAGTAGAGAGAGAATAGAGAGAGACAGTGGAGAGAGAATAGAGTAGAGAGAATAGAGAGAGAGAATAAAGAGAGAGTAGAGAGAGAAGAGAGAGAGTAGAGAGAGGAGAGAGAATAGAGAGTAGAGTAGAGAGAGTAGAGAGAGAATAGAGAGTAGCGAGAGAATAGAGAGTAGAGAGAGAGTAGAGAGTAGAGAGAGAGAATAAAGACAGAGAGAATAGAGAGAGTAGAGAGAATAAAGAGAATAGAGAGAGTAGAGAGAATAAAGAGAGTAGAGAGAGAATAGAGTAGAGAGAAAGAATAAAGAGAGAGAATAGAGAGAATAGAGAGAGGAGAGAGAATAAAGAGAGAGAATAGAGAGAGAGTAGAGAGAGAAGAGAGTAGAGAGAGCAGAGAGAGAGAATAGAGTAGAGAGAGAATAGAGAGTAGAAAGTAAGAATAAAGAGAGAGAATAAAGAGAGAGAGAATAGAGAGAGGAGAGAGAATCAAGAGAGAGAATAGAGAGTAGAGAGAAGAGAGAGAATAAAGAAAGAGTAGAGAGAGAATAGAGAGCGAGAACAGAGAGAGAATAGAGAGAGTAGAGAGAGAAGAGAGAGAGAATAAAGATAGAGTAGAGAGAGAATAAAGATAGAGTAGAGAGAGAATAAAGAGAAAGAGTAGAGTGAGAATAAAGAGAGAGGAGAGAATAGAGTAGAGAGAATAAAGAGAGAGTAGAGAGATAATAGAGAGAGTAGAGAGAGAGAAGAGAGAGAATAAAGAAAGAGTAGACAGAGAATAAAGAAAGAGTAGAGAGAGAATAGAGAGAATAAAGAGAGAGTAGAGAGAGAAGAGAGTAGAGAGAGCAGAGAGAGAGAATACAGAGAGTAGAGAGAGAACAGAGAGAGAGGAGAGAGAATAAAGAGAGAGTAGAGAGAATAGAGAGAGAGAATAGAGAGAGAAGAGAGAATAAAGAGAGAGTAGAGAGAGGAGAGAGAGAGGAGAGAGAGAATAGAGTAGAGAGAAAGAAGAGAGAGTAGAGAGAGAGTCGAGTAGAGAGAGTAGAGAGAGAATAAAGAGAGAGTAGCGAGAGAATAGAGAGAGTAGAGAGAGAGTAGAGAGTAGAGAGAGAGAATAAAGACAGAGAGAATAGAGAGAGTAGAGAGAATAACGAGAATAGAGTAGAGAGAATAAAGAGAGTAGAGAGAGTAGAGAGAGAATAGAGAGTAGAGAGAAAGAATAAAGAGAGAGAATAAAGACAGAGTAGAGAGAGAATAGAGAGAATAGAGAGTAGAGAGAGAATAGAGAGAGGAGAGAGAATAAAGAGAGAGAATAGAGAGAGAGTAGAGAGAGAAGAGAGTAGAGAGAGCAGAGAGAGAGAATAAAGAGAGTAGAAAGAAAGAATAGAGAGAATAAAGAGAGAGAGTAGAGAGAGAATAGAGAGAATAGAGAGTAGAGAGAGAATAGAGAGAGGAGAGAGAATAAAGAGAGAGAATAAAGAAAGAGTAGAGAGAGAATAGAGAGAGAGAATAGAGAGAGAGAAGAGAGTAGAGAGAGCAGAGAGAGAATAAAGAGAGTAGAGAGAATAAAGAGCGAGTAGAGAGAGAAGAGAATAGAGTAGAGAGAAGAGAGAGAATAAAGAAAGAGTAGAGAGAGAATAGAGAGCGAGAAGAGAGAGAGAATAGAGAGAGTAGAGAGAGTAGAGAGAGAGAATAAAGAGAGTAGAGAGAGGAGAGAGAATAAAGATAGAGTAGAGAGAGAATAAAGAGAAAGAGAGAATAAAGAGTAGAGAGAGAATAGAGAGAGTAGAGAGAGAGAAGAGAGAGAATAAAGAAAGAGTAGACAGAGAATAAAGAAAGAGTAAAGAGAGAGTAGAGAGAGTAGAGAGAGAAGAGAGTAGAGAGAGCAGAGAGAGAGAATACAGAGAGTAGAGAGAGAATAGAGAGAGAGGAGAGAGAATAAAGAGAGAGTAGAGAGAGAATAGAGAGAGAATAGAGAGTAGAGAGAGAATAGAGAGAGAAGAGAGAGAATAAAGAAAGAGTAGAGAGAGAATAGAGAGCGAGGAGAGAGAATGTAGAGAGAGTAGAGAGAGAGAGAATAGAGTCGAGAGAGAAGAGAGAGAGAATAAAGATAGAGTAGAGAGAGAATAAAGATAGAGTAGAGAGAGAATAGAGAGAGAATAAAAAGAGAGAATAGAGAGTAGAGAAAGAATAGAGGAGAGTAGAGAGAGAGAAGAGAGAGAATAAAGAGAGAGTAGAGAAAATAGAGAGAGTAGAGAGAATAGAAAGAGAATAGAGAGAATAAAGAGAGAGGATAGAGTAGAGAGAATAGAAAGAGAATAGAGAGAGAATAAAGAGAGAGAGAATGAGAGTAGAGAGAATAGAGTAGAGAGAGAATAAAGAGAGTAGAGAGAGAATAGAGAGAGTAGAGAGAGAATAGAGAGAGAGTAGAGAGAGAATAGAGAGAAAGTAGAGAGAGAATAGAGAGAGAGAGTAGAGAGAGAATAAAGAGAGTAGAGAGAAAGAATAGAGAGAATAGAGAGAAAGTAGAGAGAGAATAGAGAGAGATAGAATAGAGAGAGTAGAGAGAGAATAGAGAGAGAATAGAGAGAGTAGAGAGAGAGAATAGAGAGAGTAGAGAGAGAGAGAATAAAGAGAGTAGAGAGAAAGAATAGAGAGAATAGAGAGAGAATAAAGAGAGAGAGGAGAGTGTATACATTTGTTTATTGTCACTCAGGTAACTGAAGAGGGATTAGTCCCAACACCCTCATGTTAATACAGATAGATTTAAGAACTCATTTTTTCACAGAATGATATTTAAATCTGAATTATTAACGCTTTCATTCCCAGCGTATCGAATTTGATTTAAAAAAAAGGTTTTTTTGGCATCGATGAATTTTTAGTGTTTATTTTTTGTATATATAAATTTATTCCACTTTATGTAAAATAAGATTTATATTTATCTCATTTAATTAAAGACCATTGATTGATTGACTGACAGACGCCCGAGTCTTTACTGCACATGGGACGTTCCACCGAATGGGTGCCATTTGCTTGTTGTACCACTCCCAAATTAAACTTTATTTGTTATATCTTTTCAACACTGATTATAATAACACACATATTTAACTTTTCAAAATGTGTATTGGTCAACCTCAGGCTACGTTATTTATTTTTTTCCAAGGTTTGGAAGTCAAAGATGGCTGCATACTCCTTATATGAGTAACAGGACTGAAAGTAACAGGACTGAGTTTTTAGCCTAGGATTAGCTAATACATGGAATTAAGCCACATGGCATCATCGCTAATAGCATGACCACACTTAGCACATTCTAGCGATTTACCAAAAATCTGTATTTTTAAAATAAACGAATATCATCTAAGAAATAATTTAAGTAACAGGACAGTATGTTGACATTGACCTTATCAGTCAAAGTTAAAAAATCATCAAATATACAGAAAAGTAAATGAGAGAACTAACTTTTGGTCTTCCCATGGCCTTCAGAAGACACAACTGATGTAACTTCCTGTTGAGCATGTGATTTATGGAATGTTCCAAATTTGTCAGATGGGGTAATATGTTTGGGTAACAGGACTGAGTGAAAACCCAGGGACACGACTAAAATGTGTATTTTAACTAAGATCTTGTGGATTTCTTATGAAAAAATATATTTAAACCATGGATAGGATATGGAGTCACACAACAGTGCAAAAGAAATACTGTTTCTGAAGGATTTTAATCATAATATTTCATAGTTAAGTATAAAGTTAGAGTGCGGGGACAGGTAACACATGCTATTTTTCAGTGTTTTAGGAAGTTTCTTTCTTTCTTAGGAAGTTTATTTCTTTGTTCCTTTTTTCTTTCTTTCTGTCATTTTTCATGTTTGCTTATTTCTATCTTTTTTTCACTTGTTTGTTCATTTGCTTCTTTCGGTTGTTTTCATGTTGGTCCGTTTCCATCGCTGTTTCTTTCCTTCGTTCCATCATTTATTTGTTTATTTATTACTTTAGTTTATATCTTTCTTCCTTTCACATTCCATCGTGTTAATTAATTAATTAATTAATGTCAGTGAGGACGAGGTGAATGCAGATGTTTTTGTGGAAGTTATCTGCTGTGATTAGTACTGTAGTTTGTGGTGTTTCTTGCACAGAGCGTTCGCTTGGTGAAGGCGTGAGTTTACAACGTGAGCTACTTCTGAAGTCTTTATTGACGATTTATTAAAAAGAGAAAAGGAATAAATTCACAGATAAAACACGGATCTGCTCCGGACTGCGTGATTTATTTTAATCACCTCACAGAGCGACTGGAACACGTCCTGCAGAGAAGCTACAGAGTAGCGCTACATGCTAACGTGCTACATACCTGCTTTACATACAGATCAAATTTCTGGCCAAAAAAAATCTAATCTCACAGCAGCAAGATTTCACTCAAAACATTTAACAATTAATAATGTTTTCTGGAAATATTTAAATCAGGAGTTAAATTTCATCTTTCGTAAAAGATCACAACAAACCAAATATAAGATCATTAAACCTCATCTCATCTCATTATCTGTAGCCGCTTTATCCTTCTACAGGGTCGCAGGCGAGCTGGATCCTATCCCAGCTGACTACGGGTGAAAGGCGGGGTTCACCCTGGACAAGTCGCCAGGTCATCACAGGGCTGACACATAGACACAGACAACCATTCACACTCACATTCACACCTACGCTCAATTTAGAGTCACCAGTTAACCTAACCTGCATGTCTTTGGACTGTGGGGGAAACCGGAGCACCCGGAGGAAACCCACGCGGACACGGGGAGAACATGCAAACTCCACACAGAAAGGCCCTCGCCGGCCACGGGGCTCGAACCCAGACCTTCTTGCTGTGAGGCGACAGCGCTAACCACTACACCACCGTGCCGCCCATCCTGTTTCTACAAATAAAAATTCTATTTTTAAGCTTTAAAATGTCTTCTATCATCAGATCGTTTTGTTAATTTTCAGCTTTCGTTTCTAGAAAGAAGCAAAACCTTCTGTAGAAAATGTAAAAATAAATTATGTCCAGAAACAGGCCTTCGTCACTTTCTGAAACGTGGTTTCTTTTAATCTTTTTTTTTAATGAGGAAATAAAATACATTTTGTGAGATTCAACATATTTTCACTTCCTGAGATGTCATGATTTGCAGCATTGAACACAACGATAATGATGTTTATTCATAAACAACTCGATTCCTTTTACAGGAATTTCTCGAGATTCTGTGACTCGAAATGAAATTGACAGAAAAAAAATAATCAAAGCAAAGACAGACAGGAGACGGAACGAGAACTAAACAGTTTTGTTATTTTAGAAAGCGTGATATTTAATTTTTAATAATTCATGATGAGATTTGTGTGAAATCCTGCGGCACTGTGAGCGTCGCATGTGACATTTGAACTGGGATTAAAGTCGGTAAAGTTCAGAGCCGGAGTGTGGAATTTAATGGCCTTTATATCTCTCTCACACACACACACACACACACACACACACACACACACACACACGGTATAAACACTTATACAAACACTTGTGTGTCAGAATTTCTGAAGCTTTTATTTCTTGTAAGTTGAAAACTCTTAAAGGTTTGTGTTTATTGATAATTATTGAGAAATTGTTGAGTATAAAGTACAAAGGAGAGGAATTTACGAGACACCAAGGTTTTCTGAGACACAGTGGAGCGTGACATATTTTTATTTTATTTTTAAAACAATTACAAACAAACTGAAATCACCTGATTTCATGTTAAAATGTATTACTGATTATTTAATTGTATTTTAATCTTTTAAGAATTACATTTAATCAGTTAAAATGGTGTTAAATGTTATAACATTTTAGTGGGGTTTTTTTTCAAAATGTTATTTTGAAATCTAAAGTGTATTTTTGGAGACATTCAATGAACTACCAATCTGTTTGTTTGTTTTTTCATGAAAAATTCACAAAAATTACCAAAAGCGCCGCTAAACTCCTGATACCATATTTTTTTCTCACATTGTTCACCCTGACTCCGGTTACAAAGTATTTCCACTCATTTACTGAACTCTAACTCGAACCTTCAGAACTCTAAATCACACGGAGACGGCGATTCAGTTAAAGGAAACTTTCACAAGCAATATGACGTAATCAATCATCGCAGCGCAAACGTACGTCACGCGCAGACAAACTCCGTGAACGACTGTGCCACGTGACCGCACCTCTAACCGGACGTGCCTGAACTGATTAGTTCCAAAACGTATGACTTTGAGGACCAAACGTCATCCTGTCATCATAGAAATTAATAACAGCGCCACCTGCAGGACTGGAGAATTCACATAGCACATGACAGCTGCAACGAATCCGCTGACAGTGTGAAAGCTTCGAGAAGGCTTGTGAAGGGGATTTTGTTGTTGTGAAAAAAACATCGCCTTTGTAAACATGAATTTCGTCACGTTGGATCGAGCCAGGTGAATTTATCACCGTGGAGACATTTGGGGTTTTAAAAGGCTAAAAAATATACAAATTAGGAAACAGACTCAAGGTGCATGAGATGGAAGAAATAAAAAAGAGCATCAAGACACACACACACACACACACAGAAAGGAAGCATATTGAGGAAACATGATCACACTCCTGTAGAGTCGATTAGGCGTCTAATTCCTTCACATTAGCTGTCTTTAAAAACTATTTCACACTTCCAAATGTGATAAGTGATACAGAGGGAAGAAACATCGAAAGCCAAGTCGTAAACGTGTGGATTTCAGAGTGTGTAAACGTGTGTGTGTGTGAGTGAGAGAGAGAGAGACAGAGAGAGAGGTGAGAGGTTTTAAAAGCGTTTCCGAGTCATTCATTAAGAAGTCTGGAACAGACTGGAGTCCGCGCTGGAAGCCTCGCTATTAAAACGCCATCTCGTCTGTCTGCACTTCCTCCACAGAGACGCAGCGAAATTAATTTTAAACCAGATTATCTGCATCTGCGCTCCACAGTAACACACTGGAGCTTTGATCGCTGTGTATTTTACGAACGCGGAAACGACAATAACGCAGTCAGACTGCCATCATAAATTGATCCTGAGCAATTGATCGGCACTCGCTCTCGTTCATCTCCAAAAGAAAGAAAGGTGGATGGATGGATGGGTGATACTGAAGAGATTAATACTGATTCAGCTCTTTCTGTGTGTGTGTGTGTGTGTGTGTGTGCACGCATACACTTGTGTCTCAGGTGTCATTGGTAATTGACATTTTAAGATTCATCACAGGAGTGTACACACACACACACACACACACAGGGTGAAGGATCAAACCCTGGATGGTCACTATGGCAACAGAGCTTGTCCCAAATAATCCACAGTGCACCTCTGACTGTAACACAGAGGCAGGAGAGCCTAACGCGCGCACACACACACACAGGATAGGACATTTACAGTGTTCAGAACCCTCATGTCCATTCGTCTTATTTAAATATGAGTTTATGAAAATCAATATGCATCGCTGAGCACAATTTACCAAATCACATTTCCTGCTTCCTGTGTGAGAGGCAGTAATATTATATTGCATCATTCACATGAAAAAAAAAATAAATAAAGAATCGGATTATGATGCAGGGATGATGTGATATTACTGTCTACCATGGATTCGTCACAAATTCTGACAAATATCAGTCATTTCTTTCTGATATGCGTGGCAGGTATTACTGCAGCTGCAGCAGAAATGCATATTAAATCAGATAATAAAGCTATAATGCTCGGTTCAAATCAAAGTGTCAGGCTCATGGGCAAAAATAACGTCTACGCATGGTGAAAGGAAATCTGTACAACATAACTCCTTTTTAATTATTTCAGCCAGATGTCTTACTGCATCGTGTTTTTATTGCACTTTTTCAGTCGTTTGTTACTCTTCAAACTTGAACTTTATGATCCTAAAAGTGTAAACTGTTCATCAAACCCCATTAATGGCCAAACTGTCCATCGAACCCCATAATCATCCAGAATTATCCATCAAACCCTGTAATCATCCCAAATTATCCATCAAACCCTGTAATCATCCCAATTTATCCATCAAACCCTATAATAATCCCAAATTAACCATCAAACCCTATAATAATCCCAAATCAACATAAAACCATATAATAATCCCAAATTAACCATCAAACCCTATAATAATCCCAAATTAACATCAAACCCTATAATAATCCCAAATTAACCATCAAACCCCGTAACCGTCCCAAGGTATCCGTCAAACACTGTAAACTTCCCAAACTATCCATCAAACCCCATAATCATCCCAAACTGTCAATCAAACCCCATAATCATCCCAAATTGTCCATCAAACCCTGTAAACATCCCAAAGTGTCCACTAAACCCCAATAATAACTGAAACTGTCAATCAATCCCCATAAATGACCCAGTCTATCGAACCCCATAATCATACAAAACCATCCATCAAAACCCATAAATGACCCTGTAATTATCACAAACTGTCCATCAAACCCTGTAAACATCCCAAACTGTCAATCAAACCCCATAATAATCCCAATATGCCAATCAAACCCCATTAACAACCCAAACGGTATATTAAACCCCTTAATCAACCCCAATTGCCCATCAAACCCAATAATAAACCCAAACTGTCGATCAAACCCCATTAATGACCAAACTGTCCATCAAACCCCATTAACATCCCAAACTGTCCGTCAAGCCCCATTAACATCCCAAACTGTCCGTCAAGCCCTGTAATCAACCCAAACGGTCCATCAAACCCCATTATCATCTCAAACGGTCTATAAAACCCCATAAATGACCAAATGGTCAATAAAACCCCATTATCATGTCAAACTGTCCATCAAACCCTGTAATAAACCAAAACAGTCCATCAAACCCCATAAATGACCAAACGGTCCATTAAACCCCATTATCATCCCAAACTGTCCATCAAACCCCATTATCATCCTAAACTGTCAATAAAACCACATTATCATCCCAAACTATCCATCAAACCCTGTAATAAACCCAAACGGTCCATCAAACCCCATAAATGACCAAACGGTCAATTAAACCCCACAATCAACCCAACTTGTCAATCAAACCCCGTAATAAACCCAAACTGTCCATCAAACCCCATTATAATCCCAAACTGTCCATCAAACCCCATTAGTGACCAAACTGTCAATCAAACCTTGTAATCGACCTTAACCATCCATCAAACCTGATAATCATCCAAAACTGTCCATCAAACCCCATGTCCATCAACAGCTCTCTTTCGGTGACCAAAAATTGTCCACGGTAGCGTACGAGTTCGTGGTTTAAGTGACACTGAGTTCTTATTGAGTTCAGACTCATTAATTATTTCCAGTTAAAACCCTCAGTAATAATATGTGGATTATTTTCTCAGGCAGGAAGTTAATTTTTTTTATTTTTAAATAGAAAACAGATTTTTGAAAAGTCCTGACTGCTCTCAGCATCATTTCATTTCATTTTGCAAATTCATAACGCAGGCTTTTTATAAAATGTCAGACTTCAGTGGTGAGAGCAGTGTGTGGCTCCGTGACCTCAGCTCTGATTCATTTTCACAAAAAGGGGGAACGCTGTCAGATCAAGCCGAGCACAGCGCCCCTGATTTCTGGCCTTTTATAGAAATTTTTCAATTCTTTCTTTCTTTCTTTCTTTCTTTCTATTTTTGCAGCTGCTGAAGCAGGAACAGAGTCGGAGCTGCTGAGGGCTGTGGAGTGGAGCGGATGGAGTGGAGCGGGTGGAGTGGAGTGGAGTGGAGCGGAGCGGAGCGGATGGAGCGGAGCGGGTGGAGTGGAGCGGGCGGAGTGGAGCGGGCGGAGTGGAGCGGGTGGAGTGGAGTGGAGCGGGTGGAGTGGAGCGGGTGGAGTGGAGTGGAGCGGGTGGAGTGGAGCGGGTGGAGTGGAGCGGAGCGGATGGAGCGGAGTGGATGGAGTGGAGCGGGTGGAGTGGAGTGGAGCGGGTGGAGTGGAGCGGAGTGGAGCGGAGCGGGCGGAGTGGAGCGGGTGGAGTGGAGCGGAGTGGAGCGGGTGGAGTGGAGTGGGTGGAGTGGAGCGGGTGGAGTGGAGCGGAGCGGGTGGAGCGGAGCGGGCGGAGTGGAGCGGGCGGAGCGGAGCGGGTGGAGTGGAGCGGGTGGAGTGGAGCGGAGCGGATGGAGCGGAGCGGGTGGAGTGGAGCGGGTGGAGCGGAGGAGAAGGGCCTCGCTCTCACACACTGCTGCTGCTGGTCAGCTGTTTATAGTAAACAGTTACATACTAATATTTTACTGAATATTTACACATTTTTACTGAAGAACATTTAAAACATTTATACAAATTTGTAAAATATGTTCAAAAGTATAAATATGAATGAAACTAAAACCCCTCGTGTTGGATCACTTCACCGCACACCGCCATTAAAACGACTAAAAACACACAGAAATGAAACGGCATGGCACGGGACGGGACGGCTCTCAGGAACACAGGACGTAAATATCATCCGAGTAAATAAATACGAGTTTACTTCAGAAAATGACTGTAAAAAGTTAAATATTCTGTCAATTAAACATTAAAGTTTTTAATTAATTTAAATATTAAATGTGACATTCTTGCTGCCAAAACTGAGAAATGTGCACAGATATCAATTTATTTAAAAAAAACAAAAACCCTCTAATCCAGAATACAATGTGTGTGTGTTACGCAAGCCATCATGCTCTGTGGACAGACACACACACACACACACACACACACACACACACACACACACACGATTGAGAGGTGATGACAGATACGGCTGTGTAAAAACACACACAAACAGGAGAGTTGAGTTACACAGCAGGAGGCCAAGGACAAGGAGGCCGTTTTTAATCAGAGCGTTTCACACACACACACACACACACACACACACACACACACACACACACACACACACACCTCTCTCTCTCTGTTTGTCTCTTCAGCCATCAAAGGATCTGTACATCTTTCAATTTCCAAAAATCAGTGAAATGAAAATGCCTTAAACGATGATGAACCTAAACTTTTCTAAAAATCAAAGTTATGATTAAACTGAGAAGTAAACAGTAAAATAATCGATCAAAATGTAAATCCAAAGATGACGGTGTCAGTGTGTAAAACTAAATCAGTTCTCTCAGGATTCCTGCAGCAACATCGGCAAAATCATCACAGCATCCATTTCTGCACAAAAACCTCTCCAAGGAAATCCTTATATGGAGATATGACATGGAGAGGAAGTCCATATATGGTCACATGTTGGATTTGTATATTAGACCATTATCAACACACACACACACACAGAGTGCGTTGCATGAAGGTGTGTGTGTGTGTGTGTGTGTGTGTGTGTGTGTGTGTGTGTGGGGCCAGGGCTTCAGGTTAACACTATCGATTGGCTGTTTTATTGTCAGACTGAAAGGTCAGCTTGAGACAGTTCTGAGCTTTACACATGCACGCTTACACACACACACACACACACTGCTCGATTAGAGCAATTTCTCTCTGAAGACATCAATGCAAGGACACGCACAATGTTCCGAGCAAACAACCCGAGCCTACACACGCAGGCTTGTGTGTGTGCATATTTGTGTGTGTGTAATTTTCTTGTTTTATGGTGATGACTTTGTTGTGCTGATTTGATGTGACAAACATTATTTAAGGCAGGCAGCTATCTGTAAAACACACACACACACACACACACACAGTCATCTGTGTTCACAAACGCAAGCAATTAATTATTTATATGTACACACACACACACACACACACACACACACACACACCTGTGCACACAGAGAGTGATAGGTAGTGAATAACAAACAATCTGCAGCTGGATAAAGGCTGTAAACAAGCGCACACACACACACACACACACACACACACACACACACACACGGCTCATTTGACTCTCTGACCGATCAGAAAGACCAATCCATTAGTGATGCATTCAAATGCTAGTAGGAGGAGCCCAGCTGGGGGTGGAGTTACACAAAACTGCAAAAAAAGTGAAACACTTCATTTCTATTCATGTTTAAGACGGTAAAATTATTTAATGCAGCAAGAGACATGAAGTCAGAAAGAGAGAGGAACAGTGTGTGTGTGTGTGTGTTCATGCCAAACAGAGCATTATAATCTGTCCTCTTTGATCTCTCCATCTTTCTCATGGGATTTCCCATAATGCCTTGAGGGGGGTGATGCCCCTCTATCTCAAGGACTAACAGAGATGGTGTTAACATGTCTGATGTGTGTGTGTGTGTATGAAGTGATTAATTTATCTCCTCTACAAGGTAGGTGCAAGGATTAATAACTCTACACAGAAGAGCGAGAGAGAGAGAGAGAGAGAGAGAGAGAGAGAGAGAGAGAGAGCCCTTCATTTAAAAGACCTCCAAACTTTCAATGCACAGAGCACACCAAGGAGAAACCACACACACACACACACACACACACACACACACACACACACACACAATAACAACTTAAAATTCTCATCACGAGCTCCAATGAGACAGAGGGAGAGAGACAGACGGAGAGATGAATAGCGAGTGAGACGGAGAAAGTGATGAGAGTGAGACAGAATGTCAGACAGACAGTGAGGAAGACAGAGAGTGAAATGGAACAAAGACACACAGACAGAGAGAGAGAGAGAGATGAAGAGTGAGACAGTTTGAGAAACTACACCACTGAACAGTAACGTCTTCAATGTAACCATCGTGTCGGTGAATAAACAATGATTGAGGCGGAGCCTGTTGAACATCGCTCAGCACACTACAGGAAGTGCACTCAGGAGTGCGCAGGGCAACTTCACCACATCGGGCAACTCCTCATTCCTCATCTCCATACCAGCGCTAAACGGGAAATTAGCAACGGACAAAACACGACGACTTTGTAACAGCTGTGCTGTACAGTGCGTGTGTGTGTTAAACCGTACATCTCTGTTTCTACTTCATCTTCTTTAGTATTTTATTCCGAGCCGCTGTAACAAATCAATTTTCCAGCAGGGATCAATGAAGTGTTATCTAATGCTCCTGAGCGAGATAAGCGACGCGGTACAGGAGTCAGGAAGTGGGATTAGATTAGCATTAGTGCTAAACTCCGCTGGATTGCTACCTGCTGCTCGAGTGCTAGCACTACAGCGACAAATCCTTTCGGAATAACGTTGTTCCTGTTAAAACGTGCAGATTTACAGTGGTGCTTGAAAGTTTTGTGAACCCTTTAGAATTTTCCATATTTCTGCATAAATATGACCTAAAACATCATCAGATTTTCACACAAGTCCTAAAAGTAGATAAAGAGAACCCAGTTAAACAAATGAGACAAAAATATTATACTTGGTCATTTATTTATTGAGGAAAATGATCCAATATTACATATCTGTGAGTGGCAAAAGTATGTGAACCTCTAGGATTAGCAGTTAATATGAAGGTGAAATTAGAGTCAGGTGTTTTCAATCAATGGGATGACAATCAGGTGTGAGTGGGCACCCTGTTTTATTTAAAGAACAGGGATCTATCAAAGTCTGACCTTCACAACACATGTTTGTGGAAGTGTATCATAGCACGAACAAAGGAGATTTCTGAGGACCTCAGAAAAAGCGTTGTTGATGCTCATCAGGCTGGAAAAGGTTACAAAACCATCTCTAAAGAGTTTGGACTCCACCAATCCACAGTCAGACAGATTGTGTACAAATGGAGGAAATTCAAGACCATTGTTACCCTCCCCAGGAGTGGTCGACCAACAAAGATCACTCCAAGAGCAAGGCGTGTAATAGTCGGCGAGGTCACAAAGGACCCCAGGGTAACTTCTAAGCAACTGAAGGCCTCTCTCACATTGGCTAATGTTAATGTTCATGAGTCCACCATCAGGAGAACACTGAACAACAATGGTGTGCATGGCAGGGTTGCAAGGAGAAAGCCACTGCTCTCCAAAAGGAACATTGCTGCTCATCTGCAGTTTGCTAAAGATCACGTGGACAAGCCAGAAGGCTATTGGAAAAGTGTTTTGTGGATGGATGAGACCAAAATAGAACTTTTTGGTTTAAATGAGAAGCGTTATGTTTGGAGAAAGGAAAACACTGTATTCCAGCATAAGAACCTTATCCCATCTGTGAAACATGGTGGTGGTAGTATCATGGTTTGGGCCTGTTTTGCTGCATCTGGGCCAGGACGGCTTGCCATCATTGATGGAACAATGAATTCTGA
>NC_083596.1:50652256-50754756 GCF_027579695.1 Neoarius graeffei
TCTGGAGCTGATCCCAAAGGCTTTTTTTTTTTTGTAACTCTGGAACACAAATCAAATGTTCAGCTTTCTGATTAAAAATGTTCCAGATTCTGCTGAAGAAAACCTTTGACACATCTTTCCTGCTCATAAATGTGGACTAGATGCATTTAAAGAGTCGAAATTTTAAGCGAAATTCATCCTGTTTCCCAGAACAGAGAGAGAGAGAGAGAGAGAGAGAGAGAGAGTAATACCATGAACCACAAAAAGTTCTTTAAAAAATTTCCATTTCCAGCAGGAAGCTGATGATTGCTGGAGCTTCCTGTCTGGTCCTGATTACAGCGATGTGTTTTAGCGGCATGCTCCAGTTCCCACACTCAGACTCTGGATTTTCTGTTCATCACTCCGCCCTCAGACTGATCGCTGATGTCACTGACGGTACGCATCACTGGATGCTTTATGCGCTCATCCCGTGGCTCTATCTGGCTGTGTGACGACTCTTACACTGGACTCAATTTGTTAATTTATATAAAAGTCATTATCCTTCTGAAAAGATTCCAGAAAGTGCCGTATAATTATGAAGGTTCTAACGAATGTTCCAGTTCATTGCTAAATCTTGTGCTGGACATCGTACAGCAGGATGTAACTCTTCAGAATAATATTCCACACTAATATGGTCTGTACATTCCACAAAGCATCACGTTCCAAATGGCATTCATAACATGTACTCTTCCAGAATATACCGCATCAATTTAAAAAATTAAAAAATGTAGCACATTTTGGAATAGTGTCTTTCCATTCCAGAATGCTATCCAGAATGTACTGCATCTCCTGGAATGGTCCACACATTCCAGAATGTTCCATATGTTCCAAATGATATACATGTTCAGTTTGTAACAATTTTTCTGGAATGGTCTGTACATTCCACAAAGCATCACGTTCCAAATGGCATTCATAACATGTACTCTTCCAGAATATACCGCATCAATTTAAAAAATTAAAAAATGTAGCACATTTTGGAATAGTGTCTTTCCATTCCAGATTGTACCACATGTTCGGGAATGCTCTGTACATTCCAGACTGCACCACGTGCTCTGCAGTGTTCGACATAATCCAAATGGTCCAAACATTTCCAGGATGTACCACACGTTCCTGAATGATCCACACATCCACAAACGTATCACACCTTCTGGAACGGCCTGTACATTCTGGAATGCATCACATGTTCTAATTGAGACATTCCAGGACCTATAACATCTCCCAACATGATACACATTCTGGAATCATCGACACATTCCAGAGTATCCCACATCTTCTGGAATGGTCTACGTATTCAGAGAATGTGTTAAATGTTGTGGTCTATGCTATCCAGAATGTACTGCATCTCCTGGAATGGTCCACACATTCCAAAATGTTCCATATGTTCCAAATGATATGGTCCAGAAGAAACTGCACGGTCAAGAATGGTCAACACATTCAAGAACTTACAACCTGTTTCCAAATGGCCCCTGCATTCCAGAATGCATCACCTGTTCCAAATAGCACGCTTCAGAATATGTAATACTCCACAATACACCGTTTCAGAATGATCTAGAACGTACCACAAGTTCTGGAACGGTCAATACATTCCACGTTTGACCACATGGATATATGTTCCAGAATGTACCATGTGGAACTGGAACGCTTTACACATTCTGGATTGGAACATGTATTCCAAAATATCCTGGTAAAAAAAAAAAAAATCAATCAGGGATGTTCAACATGCCTGGGAATGTTCTAGACATCACACCATTCTTGATATGTTCCAGAATATTCTACAGTTTGCTGGATTATGCTCTGGGTGTCTTTAATTTTTATTCCTCCTGAGAAATGTATTTTTCCAGCTCAGCTGTGTGCGCGCACCGTTTAAATCTGGAAATGTATTAAATCTCTTTTTCAGCTCAAAGCACTTTAATTGAACAAATCTGTCTTTTTTTCTCAACATATTTTCCTTCCTAACTTGATGAGCTTTAATCGTATAGATATTTTTCACCTTTCTGATCACTCCAGTACATTCAGTTGTTCTCCTCTTTCAGGAAACACAGCTAATTGATCTCGCATTGCATCATTTGCTCTGTTGGTCCATTTCAATCTATAATTTCATGTCATTTTTTCTGGGAAAAAAAAAGTTTTCAGCCGATTGTTTTATTGAGTGCTTTGTTCTTCATATTTGATGTTCTCCTGTTCGGCTTTAGTAACGCGTTAGATGATGACTGGCGTTTCTCATTTCGGTCCTGTTGTTTTCTCCGATATTTGTTCTACTCTGCTGCATTGCAGATGATTGTGGCTCAAGTAAGACAGACAGACAGACAGACAGAGACAGACAGACAATTTGAGTCTCTGCCTTTTTACAGGAGCAGGAAGATACACAGAGGCATAGTGATGCAAAAGAAAATAATTGTGTGTGTGTGTGTGTGTGTGTGGACACTCGAGTTCGTTTGCTACAGTGGTGACCTTCATTAGCGTCTCGTCAGAAGGAAAACACTTCAAGATCAGATGCAGAGATACACAGCTGGTTCTACAGGTTCCTGAAAGCCCCACAGTTATGGAACAGCCTTCCAAGTAGTGTTCGGGAATCAGACACAGTCTCAGTGTTTAAGTCTCGGCTGAAAACAGATCTGTTTAGTCAAGCCTTGTGTTAATGGTGTTTATGAGGTAAAGGTGTAGATCTGGAGGATCCTCAGACAGAGTGTTTTGGTAAACTGGGATGTATGGATGCTGTCAGTCCCCACTCGCTTGCTCACTCGAGTTTGTAGTGGCTGCTGCTTTATGTCCCGGGGCCCCTCATGCCTGTGTTACCTTCTGGCTCTCCCCTTTTAGTTATGCTGTCATAGTTAGTTGCCGGAGTCCCTGCTTGTACTCAGTGCAATATGTATACTGCTCCTACTTATTCAGGTGACATTGGGCATACCTGACAACCTGCGTTTTCTCTCTCTCTCTCTCCCCCAAATCTGTCCCTCTGAGTTACATATCGGTCCTGGGATCGAGATGCTGAACCTGTTCTGCTCCTCGGACCTGCCTGATCCATCCTGGTGCCCTGTGTCTGGTTGGAGTCTCATCACATCGCTCCTGTGGAGGACGGCCCCATGTGGACAGTTGGGGGTCGTGCCTGGAGGACGCTCTAGACTCTTGCAGTGGTACTTTTATGGCTGGGGACTGCAGTTGACTTGCTGACTTTGGGACGGCGGTTGTCGTGAACAGTTTTGCGCTCGGGTTTCCGTCAGTGTGGGGTTTATAGCATCAACGAAACTGACTTCATGTTTAAACTGTTAATGTTATAGTCATGCTGTCTGTTGTTGCCCAAATGAGGATGGGTTCCCTTTTGAGTCTGGTTCCTCTCGAGGTTTCTTCCTCATGTCATCTGAGGGAGTTTTTCCTTGCCACCGTCGCCACAGGCTTCATCATTGGGGATAGATTAGGGATAAAATTAGCTCATGTTTTAAGTCGTTCAAATTCTGTAAAGCTGCTTTGTGACAATGTTTATTGTTAAAAGCGCTATACAGATAAACTTGACTTGACCAATACGTTCTTGATTATGTTCCAGAACATTAGTCTGTTCCAGAATGTTTCATTATACAGAATGTTATTGACACTGTTTAATGTGACACAGGTTCCAGAATACTGAAAGTCCTGGATAATTTCATGATGTTCCTTTTTTTTTTTTAAAGAATTCTACACGTTTAAAAAAAAAGACATTCCAGAAAGTTGGTCATATTCCAAAGTGTTCCATAAATTCTAGGCTGTTCTTCATGTTGCAAAATGTCACACACATTAAAGAATACATGCTGCATTCTGGAATTTTTTTTTAAATGTCTCAGAAGGTTCTATATTTTTACAGAAATGTCAACCTCAGTCTGAAAGTACTGTACATTTTTCATGAGCACTCTACAGTCCTGAATGCTCACCTCATTCCAGAAAGGACTCCAGTCCTCTGCAGATGTGCCAGGACATTCTATTCCCCCCCCCCCGCCTGATGTTCCCGAATACTGGGAAGAGCTGGATGTCGAACATTTTGATGTTTCAGAATATTGTACAGATTTTATATATGGGTCTGTCTCAGAAACTGGTACTCACATTCAATAAACTATACGGTTTTGAATGGTGATGTTGGTTTTAATTTGAAATAAAATGATGAAAGAAATAATACAGATAAAACTAAATCTTTGATGTGAATACTCTATTCAGAATTTGGCAAAAATTCTGCAAATTTGTGGAAAAATGGCGGCTTGATCTGGGACATGATAAATGGTCGACTACATCGCATTCCCTTAAAAAGGTTGCAGTCCACTGAAAAGTCTACACTTATCACTAATTGTATTTTAAGTTGTAACTTTATCCACCTAAGGATTGGTGCGCTCACAGAATAATCATAACCGTAATAAAACATCACGCAAAATATTTGATCACCATTGTAACTCCATTTTCCGCAAACCCAAAACCAATACGATCGTGTGTTTTGATCTAAACGGAAAGCCTCAGGGTCAAGGTCACGACCTCACCAAAAGTAGTAACTTAAAATCACTACGCCATATAAACATTTAGTTATAAATCTGCAATTTTGTTTTTTAAAACGAAAGCTGAAAGTTAGGTATAGAATATGTTTCTTACAGAATATGTTACGATGGTAGCTGGTCTTGTATGAATTTCTGAGCTATAAAATGAGTCGTGGTCTATTTTTTACCGTAGCGTGTTATTTGTGTGCGGGGAAGGACACACATTAACAATTCACATGTGTAGAATGGAATTTTCCACTCCAGCAGTTAGAAGTTGATCGCGCTTCCATTTGCGGTCTTTCTGTTACGCGGGAGATCTGTTCGGACGTTATCACTGAAAAGGTGAGTTTTGACAGTTTTATTTTGTTTTAGTCTTGCAGTATAAGGCAACAGATTGTTTCTTTTTCGCCTTACTTTCATATTTCGTCGTGTTTGCGTATTTTGTCAGCTGTCTGATTGTGCTTCCTTATTCCTTAAGCTTGGTCTTGGAAGTTTCTGTGCACTGTGTAAGGTGAGTGATGTATTTTTATTTCTTTCCCCAATAGATAATTAAGTTAGACACTAATTGATAATCAGGATGAGCTGGAGGGGATTAGCCGGACTTCAATTTATATTTACAGTTAGGTCCATAAATATTTGGACACTGACACAAATTTTGTTTTTTTTTACCTGTTTACTGAAACATATTCAGGTTATAGTTATATAATGGACATGGACATAAAGTCCAGACTTTCAGCTTTCATTTGAGGGTATCCACATTAAAATTGGATGAAGGGTTTAGGAGTTTCAGCTCCTTAACATGTGCCACCCTGTTTTTAAAGGAACCAAAATTAATTGGACAATTGACTCAAAGGCTATTTCATGGGCAGGTGTGGGTAATTCCTTCGTTATGTCATTCTCAATTAAGCAGATAAAAGGCCTGGAGTTGATTTGAGGTGTGGTGCTTGCATTTGGAAGATTTTGCTGTGAAGAAAACATGCGGTCAAAGGAGCTCTCCATGCAGGTGAAACAAGCCATCCTTAAAGGAACAGTCCACCGTACTTCCATAATGAAATATGCTCTTATCTGAATTGAGACGAGCTGCTCCGTACCTATCCGAGCTTTGCGCGACCTCCCAGTCAGTCAGACGCAGTCAGACGCGCTGTCACTCCTGTTAGCAATGTAGCTAGGCTCAGTATGGCCAATGGTATTTTTTGGGGCTGTAGTTAGATGCGACCAAACTCTTCCGCGTTTTTCCTGTTTACACAGGTTTATATGACCAGTGATATGAAACAAGTTCAGTTACACGAATTGAAATGTAGCGATTTTCTATGCTATGGAAAGTGCGCACTATAATGACAGGCATACTAACACCTTCTGCGCGCTTCGGCAGCGCATTGATATCTGAGCTCCGTATCAATGCGCTGCCGAAGCACGCAGAAGGTGTTAGTACGCCTGTCATTATAGTGCGCACTTTCCATAGCATAGAAAATCACTACGTTTCAATTTGTGTAACTGAACTTGTTTCATGTCACTGCTCATATAAACCTATGTAAACAGGAAAAACGCGGAAGAGTTTGGTCGCATCTAACTACAGCCCCCAAAAATACCATTGGCCATACTGAGCCTAGCTACATTGCTAACAGGAGTGACAGCGCGTCTGACTGCGTCTGACTGACTGGGAGGTCACGCAAAGCTTGGAGAGGTACGGAGCAGCTCGTCTCAATTCAGATAAGAGCATATTTCATTATGGAAGTACGGTGGACTGTTCCTTTAAGCTGCGAAAACAGAAAAAACCCATCCGAGAAATTGCTACAATATTAGGAGTGGCAAAATCTACAGTTTGGTACATCCTGAGAAAGAAAGAATGCACTGGTGAACTCGTCAATGCAAAAAGACCTGGACGCCCACAGAAGACAACAGTGGTGGATGATCGCAGAATAATTTCCATGGTGATGAGAAACCCCTTCACAACAGCCAACCAAGTGAACAACACTCTCCAGGAGGTAGGCGTATCAATATCTAAATCTACCATAAAGAGAAGACTGCATGAAAGTAAATGCAGAGGGTTCACTGCACGGTGCAAGCCACTCATAAGCCTCAAGAATAAAAAGGCTAGATTGGACTTTGCTAAAAAGCATCTAAAAAAGCCAGCACAGTTCTGGAAGAACATTCTTTGGACAGATGAAACCAAGATCAACCTCTACCAGAATGATGGAAAGAAAAAAGTATGGCAAAGGTGTAGTACAGCTCATGATCCAAAGCATACCACATCATCTGTAAAACACGGCGGAGGCAGTCTGATGGCTTGGGCATGCATGGCTGCCAGTGGCACTGGGTCACTAGTGTTTATTGATGATGTGACACAGGACAGAAGCAGCCGGATGAATTCTGAGGTATTCAGAGACATACTGTGTGCTCAAATCCAGCCAAACTGATTGGTCGGCGTTTCATAATACAGATGGACGATGACCCAAAACATAAAGCCAAAGCAACCCAGGAGTTTATTAAAGCAAAGAAGTGGAATATTCTTGAATGGCCAAGTCAGTCACCTGATCTCAACCCAGTTGAGCAGCATTTCACTTGTTAAAGACTAAACTTCAGACAGAAAGGCCCACAAACAAACAGCAACTGAAACCCGCTGCAGTAAAGGCCTGGCAGAGCATTAAAAAGGAGGAAACACAGCGTCTGGTGATGTCCATGAGTTCAAGACTTCAGGCAGTCATTGCCAACAAAGGGTTTTCAACCAAGTATTAGAAATGAACATTTTATTTACAATTATTTAATTTGTCCAATTACTTTTGAGCCCCTGAAATGAAGGGATTGTGTTTAAAAAATGCTTTAGTTCCTCACATTTTTATGCAATCATTTTGTTCAACCCACTGAATTAAAGCTGAAAGTCTGAACTTCAACTGCATCTGAATTGTTTTGTTCAAAATTCATTGTGGTAATGTACAGAACCAAAATTAGAAAAATGTTGCCTCTGTCCAAATATTTATGGACCTAACTGTATGAATGAAATTAAAAAGGCAATAGTTTGGGAACTATTTACAGTAAGATTAGTTTAGTGTGGGGGAGTATTGACTAACTGAGGATGGGGGAAAGGGGGTTCTGTCTCTGGCTTCGGATGCAGGCGATGAGAGGCCCGAAAAAAAGCAAAGCAGCCAGAGCAACCTAGATTGACTCGAGCTGCTAAAGAGGAGCAGAGAGAGAAGTGGAGGCAGGCGAAGGCAAAGCTCACACCCCCAGCGCCATCAGAGGGAGAAGAGAGAAAGATAATAATCTAGGGGAAGTGCTGCCGAATTTTTTTTTCGCTCATTTGAAAGTAATGCAGAAGTCCACCCTACAGGGAAAATTAGTTTTTTTTGTTCATGTCCAGTTTAATATCAATTCTTATAGGAAAGTTCGGTGTAACGTCACCAAATGGTCACGTGATGTTTTGGTTGGCAAGAGGTTATTTATAAATGGCCGATCGGAGTTATCGGGTCATTCACACTTATATGTTAATTAATTATGGTAGTGTCGTGTTATCGGCTGTACATATAGATTTGATAAGAATGATCCCATGAGCTTTTACCGCATACCAAAGAAACCTGAAGGGGTGTATCTACAGGACATAATAAGGGGTGTATGTACAGGACATAATAAGGGGTGTATCTACAGGACATAATAAGGGGCGTATCTACAGGACATAATAAAAGGTGTATCTACAGGACATAATAAGGGGTGTATCTACAGGACATAATAAAGGGTGTATCTACAGGACATAATAAGGGGTGTATGTACAGGACATAATAAGGGGTGTATGTACAGGACATAATAAGGGGTGTATGTACAGGACATAATAAGGGGTGTATGTACAGGACATAATAAGGGGTGTATGTACAGGACATAATAAGGGGTGTATCTACAGGACATAATAAAGGGTGTATCTACAGGACATAATAAAGGGTGTATGTACAGGACATAATAAGGGGTGTATGTACAGGACATAATAAGGGGTGTATCTACAGGACATAATAAGGGGTGTAACTACAGGACATAATAAGGGGTGTATCTACAGGACATAATAAAGGGTGTATCTACAGGACATAATAAGGGGTGTATCTACAGGACATAATAAAGGGTGTATCTACAGGACATAATAAGGGGTGTATCTACAGGAAATAATAAGGGGTGTATCTACAGGACATAACAAGGGGTGTATCTACAAGACATAATAAGGTGTGTATCTACAGGACATAATAAAGGGTGTATCTACAGGACATAATAAAGGGTGTATCTACAGGACATAATAAGGGGTGTATCTACAGGACATAATAAGGGGTGTATCTACAGGACATAATAAGGGGTGTATCTACAGGACATAATAAGGGGTGTATCTACAGGACATAATAAAGGGTGTATCTACAGGACATAATAAGGGGTGTATCTACAGGACATAATAAGGGGTGTATCTACAGGACATAATAAAGGGTGTATCTACAGGACATAATAAGGGGTGTATCTACAGGACATAATAAGGGGTGTATCTACAGGACATAATAAAGGGTGTATCTACAGGACATAATAAGGGGTGTATCTACAGGACATAATAAGGGGTGTATCTACAGGACATAATAAGGGGTGTATCTACAGGACATAATAAGGGGTGTATCTACAGGACATAATAAGGGGTGTATCTACAGGACATAATAAGGGGTGTATCTACAGGACATAATAAGGGGTGTATCTACAGGACATAATAAGGGGTGTATCTACAGGACATAATAAGGGGTGTATCTACAGGACATAATAAAGGGTGTATCTACAGGACATAATAAGGGGTGTATCTACAGGACATAATAAAGGGTGTATCTACAGGACATAATAAGGGGTGTATCTACAGGAAATAATAAGGGGTGTATCTACAGGACATAACAAGGGGTGTATCTACAAGACATAATAAGGTGTGTATCTACAGGACATAATAAAGGGTGTATCTACAGGACATAATAAAGGGTGTATCTACAGGACATAATAAGGGGTGTATCTACAGGACATAATAAGGGGTGTATCTACAGGACATAATAAGGGGTGTATCTACAGGACATAATAAGGGGTGTATCTACAGGACATAATAAAGGGTGTATCTACAGGACATAATAAGGGGTGTATCTACAGGACATAATAAGGGGTGTATCTACAGGACATAATAAGGGGTGTATCTACAGGACATAATAAGGGGTGTATCTACAGGACATAATAAGGGGTGTATCTACAGGACATAATAAGGGGTGTATCTACAGGACATAATAAGGGGTGTATCTACAGGACATAATAAGGGGTGTATCTACAGGACATAATAAAGGGTGTATCTACAGGACATAATAAGGGGTGTATCTACAGGACATAATAAGGGGTGTATCTACAGGACATAATAAGGGGTGTATCTACAGGACATAATAAGGGGTGTATCTACAGGACATAATAAAGGGTGTATCTACAGGACATAATAAGGGGTGTATCTACAGGACATAATAAGGGGTGTATCTACAGGACATAATAAAGGGCGTATCTACAGTACATAATAAGGGGCGTATGTACAGTACATAATAAAGGGTGTATCTACAGGACATAATAAGGGGTGTATCTACAGGACATAATAAAGGGTGCATCTACAGGACATAATAAAGGGTGCCTCTACAGGACATAATAAAGGGTGCATCTACAGGACATAATAAGGGGTGTATCTACAGGACATAATAAAGGGTGTATCTACAGGACATAATAAGGGGTGTATCTACAGGACATAATAAAGGGTGTATCTACAGGACATAATAAGGGGTGTATCTACAGGACATAATAAAGGGTGCATCTACAGGACATAATAAAGGGTGCCTCTACAGGACATAATAAAGGGTGCATCTACAGGACATAATAAGGGGTGTATCTACAGGACATAATAAGGGGTGTATCTACAGGACATAATAAAGGGTGTATCTACAGTACATAATAAGGGGCGTATGTACAGTACATAATAAAGGGTGTATCTACAGGACATAATAAGGGGTGTATCTACAGGACATAATAAAGGGTGCATCTACAGGACATAATAAAGGGTGCATCTACAGGACATAATAAAGGGTGCATCTACAGGACATAATAAGGGGTGTATCTACAGGACATAATAAAGGGTGTATCTACAGGACATAATAAGGGGTGTATCTACAGGACATAATAAAGGGTGTATCTACAGGACATAATAAGGGGTGTATCTACAGGACATAATAAAGGGTGCATCTACAGGACATAATAAAGGGTGCCTCTACAGGACATAATAAAGGGTGCATCTACAGGACATAATAAGGGGTGTATCTACAGGAAATAACAAGGGGTGTATCTACAGGACATAACAAGGGGTGTATCTACAAGACATAATAAGGGGTGTATCTACAGGACATAATAAAGGGTGTATCTACAGGACATAATAAGGGGTGTATCTACAGGACATAATAAAGGGTGTATCTACAGGACATAACAAGGGGTGTATCTACAGGACATAACAAGGGGTGTATCTACAAGACATAATAAGGTGTGTATCTACAGGACATAATAAAGGGTGTATCTACAGGACATAATAAGGGGTGTATCTACAGGACATAATAAGGGGTGTATCTACAGGACATAATAAGGGGTGTATCTACAGGACATAATAAAGGGTGTATCTACAGGACATAATAAGGGGTGTATCTACAGGACATAATAAGGGGTGTATCTACAGGACATAATAAGGGGTGTATCTACAGGACATAATAAGGGGTGTATCTACAGGACATAATAAGGGGTGTATCTACAGGACATAATAAGGGGTGTATCTACAGGACATAATAAGGGGTGTATCTACAGGACATAATAAAGGGTGTATCTACAGGACATAATAAAGGGTGTATCAACAGGACATAATAAGGGGTGTATCTACAGGACATAATAAAGGGTGTATCTACAGTACATAATAAGGGGCGTATGTACAGTACATAATAAGGGGCGTATGTACAGGACATAATAAGGGGCGTATGTACAGGACATAATAAGGGGCGTATCTACAGGACATAATAAGGGGCGTATCTACAGGACATAATAAGGGGCGTATCTACAGGACATAATAAAGGGTGTATCTACAGGACATAATAAGGGGTGTATGTACAGGACATAATAAGGGGCGTATGTACAGGACATAATAAGGGGCGTATGTACAGGACATAATAAGGGGCGTATCTACAGGACATAATAAGGGGTGTATCTACAGGACATAATAAGGGGTGTATCTACAGGACATAATAAGGGGTGTATCTACAGGACATAATAAGGGGTGTATCTACAGGACATAATAAGGGGTGTATCTACAGGACATAATAAGGGGTGTATCTACAGGACATAATAAGGGGTGTATCTACAGGACATAATAAGGGGTGTATCTACAGGACATAATAAGGGGTGTATCTACAGGACATAATAAGGGGTGTATCTACAGGACATAATAAGGGGTGTAACTACAGGACATAATAAGGGGTGTATCTACAGGACATAATAAAGGGTGTATCTACAGGACATAATAAGGGGTATTCTTTAAGTTCGTTTCTTAAGACACGTATTTTTTAGTATGTTACCTTGTTTGTTGACAGTTTCGGCGAACACTTCCGCCTTCTTCAAAACTACACTGTTTTGAAGAAGGCGGAAGTGTTCGCCGAAACTGTCAACAAACGAGGTAACATACTAAAAAATATGTGTCTTAAGAAACGAACTTAAAGAATAGTTATTATAATAATCAGACATAATGAATTTTCACTACACATAATAAGGGGTGTATCTACAGGACATAATAAAGGGTGTATGTACAGGACATAATAAGGGGTGTATCTACAGGACATAATAAAGGGTGTATCTACAGGACATAATAAGGGGTGTATCTACAGGACATAATAAAGGGTGCATCTACAGGACATAATAAAGGGTGCCTCTACAGGACATAATAAAGGGTGCATCTACAGGACATAATAAGGGGTGTATCTACAGGAAATAACAAGGGGTGTATCTACAGGACATAACAAGGGGTGTATCTACAAGACATAATAAGGGGTGTATCTACAGGACATAATAAAGGGTGTATCTACAGGACATAATAAGGGGTGTATCTACAGGACATAATAAAGGGTGTATCTACAGGACATAACAAGGGGTGTATCTACAGGACATAACAAGGGGTGTATCTACAAGACATAATAAGGTGTGTATCTACAGGACATAATAAAGGGTGTATCTACAGGACATAATAAGGGGTGTATCTACAGGACATAATAAGGGGTGTATCTACAGGACATAATAAGGGGTGTATCTACAGGACATAATAAAGGGTGTATCTACAGGACATAATAAGGGGTGTATCTACAGGACATAATAAGGGGTGTATCTACAGGACATAATAAGGGGTGTATCTACAGGACATAATAAGGGGTGTATCTACAGGACATAATAAGGGGTGTATCTACAGGACATAATAAGGGGTGTATCTACAGGACATAATAAGGGGTGTATCTACAGGACATAATAAGGGGTGTATCTACAGGACATAATAAGGGGTGTATCTACAGGACATAATAAAGGGTGTATGTACAGGACATAATAAGGGGTGTATCTACAGGACATAATAAGGGGTGTATCTACAGGACATAATAAAGGGTGTATCTACAGGACATAATAAGGGGTGTATCTACAGGACATAATAAAGGGTGCATCTACAGGACATAATAAAGGGTGCCTCTACAGGACATAATAAGGGGTGCCTCTACAGGACATAATAAAGGGTGCATCTACAGGACATAATAAGGGGTGTATCTACAGGAAATAACAAGGGGTGTATCTACAGGAAATAACAAGGGGTGTATCTACAGGACATAACAAGGGGTGTATCTACAAGACATAATAAGGTGTGTATCTACAGGACATAATAAAGGGTGTATCTACAGGACATAATAAGGGGTGTATCTACAGGACATAATAAGGGGTGTATCTACAGGACATAATAAGGGGTGTATCTACAGGACATAATAAAGGGTGTATCTACAGGACATAATAAGGGGTGTATCTACAGGACATAATAAGGGGTGTATCTACAGGACATAATAAGGGGTGTATCTACAGGACATAATAAGGGGTGTATCTACAGGACATAATAAGGGGTGTATCTACAGGACATAATAAAGGGTGTATCTACAGGACATAATAAGGGGTGTATCTACAGGACATAATAAGGGGTGTATCTACAGGACATAATAAGGGGTGTATCTACAGGACATAATAAGGGGTGTATCTACAGGACATAATAAGGGGTGTATCTACAGGACATAATAAAGGGTGTATCTACAGGACATAATAAGGGGTGTATCTACAGGACATAATAAGGGGTGTATCTACAGGACATAATAAGGGGTGTATCTACAGGACATAATAAGGGGTGTATCTACAGGACATAATAAGGGGTGTATCTACAGGACATAATAAGGGGTGTATCTACAGGACATAATAAGGGGTGTATCTACAGGACATAATAAGGGGTGTATCTACAGGACATAATAAGGGGTGTATCTACAGGACATAATAAGGGGTATTCTTTAAGTTCGTTTCTTAAGACACGTATTTTTTAGTATGTTACCTTGTTTGTTGACAGTTTCGGCGAACACTTCCGCCTTCTTCAAAACTACACTGTTTTGAAGAAGGCGGAAGTGTTCGCCGAAACTGTCAACAAACGAGGTAACATACTAAAAAATATGTGTCTTAAGAAACGAACTTAAAGAATAGTTATTATAATAATCAGACATAATGAATTTTCACTACACATAATAAGGGGTGTATCTACAGGACATAATAAGGGGTGTATGTACAGGACATAATAAGGGGTGTATCTACAGGAAATAACAAGGGGTGTATCTACAGGACATAACAAGGGGTGTATCTACAAGACATAATAAGGTGTGTATCTACAGGACATAATAAAGGGTGTATCTACAGGACATAATAAGGGGTGTATCTACAGGACATAATAAGGGGTGTATCTACAGGACATAATAAGGGGTGTATCTACAGGACATAATAAAGGGTGTATCTACAGGACATAATAAGGGGTGTATCTACAGGACATAATAAGGGGTGTATCTACAGGACATAATAAGGGGTGTATCTACAGGACATAATAAAGGGTGTATCTACAGGACATAATAAGGGGTGTATCTACAGGACATAATAAGGGGTGTATCTACAGGACATAATAAGGGGTGTATCTACAGGACATAATAAGGGGTGTATCTACAGGACATAATAAGGGGTGTATCTACAGGACATAATAAAGGGTGTATCTACAGGACATAATAAGGGGTGTATCTACAGGACATAATAAGGGGTGTATCTACAGGACATAACAAGGGGTGTATCTACAAGACATAATAAGGTGTGTATCTACAGGACATAATAAAGGGTGTATCTACAGGACATAATAAGGGGTGTATCTACAGGACATAATAAGGGGTGTATCTACAGGACATAATAAGGGGTGTATCTACAGGACATAATAAGGGGTGTATCTACAGGACATAATAAGGGGTGTATCTACAGGACATAATAAGGGGTGTATCTACAGGACATAATAAGGGGTGTATCTACAGGACATAATAAGGGGTGTATCTACAGGACATAATAAGGGGTGTATCTACAGGACATAATAAGGGGTGTATCTACAGGACATAATAAAGGGTGTATGTACAGGACATAATAAGGGGTGTATCTACAGGACATAATAAGGGGTGTATCTACAGGACATAATAAAGGGTGTATCTACAGGACATAATAAGGGGTGTATCTACAGGACATAATAAAGGGTGCATCTACAGGACATAATAAAGGGTGCCTCTACAGGACATAATAAGGGGTGCCTCTACAGGACATAATAAAGGGTGCATCTACAGGACATAATAAGGGGTGTATCTACAGGAAATAACAAGGGGTGTATCTACAGGAAATAACAAGGGGTGTATCTACAGGACATAACAAGGGGTGTATCTACAAGACATAATAAGGTGTGTATCTACAGGACATAATAAAGGGTGTATCTACAGGACATAATAAGGGGTGTATCTACAGGACATAATAAGGGGTGTATCTACAGGACATAATAAGGGGTGTATCTACAGGACATAATAAAGGGTGTATCTACAGGACATAATAAGGGGTGTATCTACAGGACATAATAAGGGGTGTATCTACAGGACATAATAAGGGGTGTATCTACAGGACATAATAAGGGGTGTATCTACAGGACATAATAAGGGGTGTATCTACAGGACATAATAAAGGGTGTATCTACAGGACATAATAAGGGGTGTATCTACAGGACATAATAAGGGGTGTATCTACAGGACATAATAAGGGGTGTATCTACAGGACATAATAAGGGGTGTATCTACAGGACATAATAAGGGGTGTATCTACAGGACATAATAAAGGGTGTATCTACAGGACATAATAAGGGGTGTATCTACAGGACATAATAAGGGGTGTATCTACAGGACATAATAAGGGGTGTATCTACAGGACATAATAAGGGGTGTATCTACAGGACATAATAAGGGGTGTATCTACAGGACATAATAAGGGGTGTATCTACAGGACATAATAAGGGGTGTATCTACAGGACATAATAAGGGGTGTATCTACAGGACATAATAAGGGGTGTATCTACAGGACATAATAAGGGGTATTCTTTAAGTTCGTTTCTTAAGACACGTATTTTTTAGTATGTTACCTTGTTTGTTGACAGTTTCGGCGAACACTTCCGCCTTCTTCAAAACTACACTGTTTTGAAGAAGGCGGAAGTGTTCGCCGAAACTGTCAACAAACGAGGTAACATACTAAAAAATATGTGTCTTAAGAAACGAACTTAAAGAATAGTTATTATAATAATCAGACATAATGAATTTTCACTACACATAATAAGGGGTGTATCTACAGGACATAATAAGGGGTGTATGTACAGGACATAATAAGGGGTGTATCTACAGGACATCCTGCAGGCACAACAAAGTAAAGTTTAATAAAATGTATGAGAACTGATGAACATTCGAAACCTGAGGAGTAAAATTTAAAAATAATGATAACAAATGTTTTTGTTTTTCTGTCCAATAATTGCATTTAAAGAAACAAATATATGTACAGAAAATGATATTCCTTGGTTATTAAAGAGGGTTTTTAAATGCATACATGTTTCCATTACACGCGAGTGAACTTCAGAACATCGTTAAAATTTCCACAGTGGAGGCCAGATAAAGCAAGATCCTGTCTTTATTCTTATTAAACATGACAAAAGAAATATTGAGTGTTAGGTAAATGCAAAAAAAAGTAAAATTTGAAAATTTATTTTTTGACCATACTGTCCCAAATGAGAGACCAGTTTCTGAGATGGACCCATATACACACACACACACACACACACACACACACACACACACACAGTTTCAAAAAATTGGATATTATTTGAGATGTAAATATCCCAGAAACTACATGATCTTGGCAAATGAAACTGAACAGGCTTAATGTTGAGCAATGTAACATTTATTCCTCAAAATTTGAATGAGAAATTTAAAAGCTATGTGGATTCCATGAACGATTTCACAAATTTTCCATGTGTGCTCTGCCTGACACACACACACACACACACACACACACACACACACACACACACACACCAAAACATCTTTTCTTTTCCAGTCAACGGCATTTCTATACCTAAAAAGATAAAAACAAAAAACATTAAACATAAAATTTTGACCTGTTTCCACACATGCTGTTAACATTTTTTTGAAACACCTTGTGTGTCATAAATCACATAAATTATAAAATAATAACACTGCAGGGTTAAACATCACACACACACGCACACCACACACACACACACACACACACATTCCAGAATGTACCATACACGATGTGTGTTTTTCTTTTACTGTTTCAGAAGGTTCTGCTTTTCCAGAATGTTCAACATGTTTCAAAATGACTTTCAGGTCTCAGAAAGTTAAACCTTTTCTGGAATTTTCTCCACATTTCAAATAGTACAAAAAGTTCCCCAAATATTCTTTACGTAACATTTTCTGGAACATTCTGGGGGGAAAAAGCATATCATACGCTTTTTCCAGAATTCTCTTCAGGTTTCAGAAAGTTAGCAACATTTCAGAAAGTTATTCGTGTCTCAGAATGTTCTCCATTTTCCAGAAACTTTTACATTTTCTTGAATGTTTCCCAGAATGCTCTGCATGTTTCAGGATAAACCTGAACGCGAAAATCCTGAATGCTCACTAAATTCCAGAAAGGACTTCCCCATTTTTCCAGAATGATCTACATGTTCCTGAAGGCTGGAAAAATGTTCATGTTCTATCATTTTTTTTCCCATGATTCAGATTTTTTTTAAAAATATTTACTAAACATTCCAGAATCTTCATGTTTTTTTTTTCTAGAGCATTCTACAGGTTTCAGAATGTCCCACATGTCCGAGCAGAATGCTCACGACATGGCAGAATGCTTTAGAATGTTCTACGTTTTATATAATGAACCTTCTCTATGATCCTCCAAGTTGAAAATGTTCCAAAATGCTCCGAGTGTAAAGTATGGAAAAAAAGAGAAAGGCGATTAAAAAAAAAACAAAAAAAAAACAACAGAAGAGAGATGATGACAGAGAGAAAGTGAGTCTCGGCAGTGAGGAGAGAGAATAGATTAGGTGCAAGACGGATTGTGCTGAAAAGAGGGTGAAGAAGAAGATCGGACAGAGGGAGGGAACGAGGGAGCATTTTTTACTCTAACTAAGTGAGCTCTGAATTGGGATGGACAGAAAGGGGATGAACGAGGGACAGGGGGCGGACGGAGATAAACAGATAAAAACGGGTAAATAAAGAATGGCAGATTTATTTTAGGTGGAAAAAAACATAGCTGTAGAGACCGGTTCTGACTGGTTCAGACTGGTTCAAAACACAGAGCAGAGCGGTGGAGAGGAAACCCGTTCAGACCTAATAATCTTCATACTAATGATCAGAACTGAGCAGTAAAATGAGCCTCTGGGTTTTCAGCACTTTACTAACGCTGGTGTGACTCTGAATTTTCTGCTCAGTTTCTCAAACTCGTACGTGATACAAGTATGTGTCGTGATGACGGCGATAAACAAAACCTGCTAATGAACAGGAAAAGAATCTCCTCGTTACTCCCAGCTTCTACACGACCTGAGTTCTGGATGACTGCTGATGTCACCAGAATGTAAGAAAGTGAAGTTCTTTAATCACAGATCCATTGTGAGAGGATCTTCATCGTATGAGCTGACACAGAAAACAAAAAAACAAACAAACCTGTCACCGCATAGAATTCAGACGAGCATTAAAGCTGTGCTGCCTTTCAGATTTTTCAAGTGTAGCTCATAAAAAGAATTTTACCCCGACACCCAATTATTTGTGTTTAGTGACTGAAAGCTCCTGAATTCGAATCACAGACTTCCAATTTTATTACTTATTTTTTAAAAATAGAACAATTAATAATATCCCTTTGGTGACTGACCCCTTGAAAATGGTTCCTCCAGGAACTATGACTTTTCAGTTGTCAAGACAACAGAAGAACTAAAATACAAAAACAGAAAGATACGTCACAATGCTCTTGTGCACAAAACAAAATGCTCTTGTATTTTAGTTTTTCCGTTGTCTTGACGACTGAAACGTCATCGTTCCTGGAGGAACCATGTTCAAGGGGTCAGTCACCAAAGGGTTAATGAATTTACGGCCACATGGCCGCTATTTTTTCCTGCTTCACCATGACCCAATGCAAGATACTACGTCATGCATCACGTGGTGGGCTTTCCCCGTTCACGCAAGGCATTGTGGGATACAAATTAGAAACAGGAGAGAAAAATGGAGGACGTGAGTGTGCGAATGAAACGTGAAAGGCCGACTACAGTAACAGAAAGAAAGCGAGAAGAAAAGATGTTATGTTATATACGAAGGAAAGGAAACGCAGGACCAAACTAATAAATATGGGCGCTCAGCGAGCACCTCGGTGTGATCAGCTGTTCGTTTAGCGACAGAATGATGGAACTGTCAGTGCACGCTCAAAGGGAAACCTGTAGATGGCAGTAATGCAACACTGTGGATGCCAGCTGCTGTAAAACCCAAAAGAAGAAGAAGAAGGTAAACCTGCACATGCGCACACGGACTTCCTCTGTCTGCGCCAAGCGAGCGATTTCATGCACATTATTTGCTCGAATTAAATAACTTCCCAGCCCCAGAATGGCCTGATATTTTGTGAGATATTAAAGAAATAAACAGATATCACAATCACCACATTTCAGACGGAACTAAATTTCACCGAGTTGATGAAATCGAAAGGCTGACTCGCTTTAAACCTCTGTTCACAGCCATTTTTTTAATTTAGTTAGTTTTATAAAGACAAAAATGCACACAGTTTTGCATGGTTCATGACACAGAAATAAAAAAGCGAGTCTTTCAGTCATAATTTTTCCTCATTTAACGTTTGTTGATGATATTCTGAGAACTGAACCGAATGGAAATCCTGAAGCGTGAATTGCGAACCGAACCGAATTATGACCAGAGTTTGTTGTTCCACCCCTGAGCTCGCTTTCTGCCAGTTAAAGACGAAACTGTCGCACTGGAACTGGATTCATTCAGTCAGTTACAAACATTTCTTCCAACAGCTCACGACACATCATACAATCAAATCCCATTTACTACGATACTAACATTTAAAAACATACAGTTAAGATAAACATGAAGAAGTGTACTGGTACTTCTTCTGTCATCTGTGTGTGTGTGTGTGTGTGTGTGTGTGTGTGTGTGTGTGGTGAAATATGCGTATGAGTAGTGAGATGACGAATAAAAATTTAAACAAAGCAATAAATCATAAAACAAATAATGTAAGAGTGTGACAATGTGGTAAGATTTACGAGAAACTGCTGTTAAAAGCGGAACACAAACAAGCTCTGAAGTGTGTGTGTGTGTGTGTGTGTGTGTGTGTGTGTGTGTGTGTGTGTGTGTTTTGAGCAAAGTTTATGAGTGAAAACAACTCTTTCCAAGAAAATTTAATTTAAGGTAGTAAAATATATTGCATTATCTCTCTCTCTCTCTCCCCCATCTTGCCATCTCTTTTTCCCTCTGAAATGACAGCAGCGCTAAAAAACCCTCCTCCTTTTCCTTCAATGCAAAACACACACACACACACACACACACACACACACACACACACACACACACAAAGTGAGCAGGGTTTTCGGTTTTTCATGTTTTCAAACACAAAAAAGGTAAAAACCACTCGTTTAGCTCGTTAAGAAACTCTGAGGTTTTGGGTTTTTTATGACCCGTCACCTTGTCCGCACGTAAACAAACACATTATTTTCAAAACATATCAAAGGAGTCTTTTCTTTGAATGAAAGATAATTAAGCTCTCAAGAGAACGCAATCACTTCCCAGGTAATTATCATCTGTGGCTGTTTTTAAAACCTCATTAAAATCGTCAAACCATTAAGATCATTGTTAGCATGTTGGCTGAAACACGCCGGGGATGCGCGCAGCTTTTCGGATGTGTTCGTGCAACTGCTTTTTGTTCTTTAGTGATCGTTATTGGCAGTGATTCGACAAAATCGTCTTCGTTTTCTGTCCCGTTTTCAGCTTCTTTTTTTTTTTTTTTTTTGCCTTCAAATCAGCCATCAATGTCACAAAACTTTCCGGTGTGCTTCAGAGTTTACTCCGTACTTTTCCACAATTTAGGCTCAGAAACAAATATGAACTCGAACAAGCAGAGGGAACTGAGGCTATCAATACAGAATCTAGAAATAATGAGAACGCGAATCACGGAAGCAGGAAGACATCCAACAGGTAATATGAGGCACAAAATAATCAAATCTTCAACTACACGGGTCCAATCGCTCGGGTGCAAGGAAACGGTTCACCAACACAAGAAACTCGAACACGAAAACAAAAGCAACAAATCTCTCAGACAGGATTCAGATGACTAAGGCAGAAAGGATCTGATGTCTTAGGCATATCATACCAGGAAATAACTAGAGTGGAATGGGAAAGGCCACTTCAGCAGATGGTACCAGACCTCTGACAGAAGGGGTCAAATCGACTACAAGGACGTAGGTAGCAAGACAGGTCAGATCAGTAAAGCAGAAAGAATCAGATTCCTCTGAGACCAAAACAAATCAGATACAGTAGATAAAAGATCAGATTACGAAAGGACACAGGGGGACCATCGCAGAAAGGAGAGACAGCAGAACTTTAGGTCAGAAAAGGCCAGCTCTTTAAGAGAGAAGGGACCAGATCTATAGGTCAGAAGATCTCTAAGAGATGAGGAAACAATGTGCAACTTCAGGGTTCAGATCGTTAATGCAGAAGGGGGCAGATTAATAAGACAGAAGGGTTCGATCTCTAAGGCAGAGGGAGTTAGATATTTCCTCTGCTTTAGAGAGATTCAGAAAAGGGGGAGACAAAAGGGGTGAAATTAGTAAGTCATGAAAGAAGAGATCCAGAAAAGTAGCTCTCTAAAGCAAGACAGAAACAGATTACTGTTAGAGGAGTCAGAAGGAGCCAGAACTTGAGGTCAGAAGGGGTCTCGTCTTGAGGTCAGAAGGGATCTCGTCTTGAGGTCAGAAGGGGTGTGATCTTGAGGTCAGAAGGGGTGTGATCTTGAGGTCAGAAGGGGTGTGATTTTGAGGTCAGAAGGGGTGTGATCTTGAGGTCAGAAGGGGTGTGATCTTGAGGTCAAAAGGGGTGTGATCTTGAGGTCAGAAGGGGTGTGATCTTGAGGTCAGAAGGGGTCTCGTCTTGAGGTCAGAAGGGGTGTGATCTTGAGGTCTGAAGGGGTCTCGTCTTGAGGTCAGAAGGGGTGTTATCTTGGGGTCTGAAGGGGTCAGATTTGGCATTAAACATGTTTCCTGGGTGATCTGATCATAAGTGGAAAGCACCAAGTACAGGTGTGAATGGGGTCAAATGTGTCTCACAGACGCGTTGTGATCTGATCACTTAAACAACATTCGGATTTGGTCTGGAATGAACACAGCCACATCACATGTATAGTGTGAATCCCAAAGCATCTTGGTGTGTCCAGACAACAATGAAGATCTATCTGCCTGATCAACTGCATCACTGAACAAAGATAATACTACAACAGCAGAGAATAAAGCAACTGCTCTTCATAACCTCCATCATCTCATCTCTCATGCATTTATAAGTTCTGTTAGCAGACCATGCAATTAAAACTTTTGAAACAGCACTTAAACACTTTATGAGATATAATTTGATGAACATTTCTGCCTGAAAATACATGCAGCAGACAACTGATGTAGTAAATGTACGTGACCGCCTTCCTCCAGCGGAAATGATGTATGAAATCCAATCACAAGTGAGCAATGGAAACGCAGTTATAACGCCAGCTGTGAACAGCTATGTGTCTCAGCTGAAGACTTGTGATCTGATCACCCATGATGCATGTTGATACCAGGTGTGAACGGGGCCAAAGAGGCCAGATCTCTCAGACAGAAAGGGTTCAGGTGTTTATGTAAGAAGGGGTCTGATCGGGATGATAAAAAAAATGGGCTAGATCTCAAAGTCAACGGGATCTACAACTCATAGGCAGAAAAGGGAAGACATTTGTCAGAAGGAACCAAACCTTTAAGTCAGAAGGAACTGGAACTTTTAGACAGAATGAACCAAACCTTTAAGTCAGAAAGAACCAGACCTTTAAGACAAAAGGAACCGGACCTTTAAGACAGAAGCAACCAGACCTTTAAGTCGGAAGGAACCAGACTTTTAGCACAAAAGGAACCAGACTTTTAGCACAAAAGGAAGCAGACCTTCAAGTTAGAAGGAAGCAGACTTTTAGCACAAAAGGAACCAGACTTTTAGCACAAAAGGAAGCAGACCTTCAAGTTAGAAGGAAGCAGACTTTTAGCACAAAAGCAACCAGACCTTGAAGTCAGAAGGAACCAAACCTTTAGCACAAAAGCAACCAAACCTTTAAGACAGAAGAAACCAGACATTTAGCACAAAAGGAACCAGACCTTAAGGCCACCAGACCTCAGAGTGATTATTGACCCCAGTCTTTCATTTGAAACTCACATTGATAACATCACCCAGATAGTTTTCTTTCATCTCAGAAATATCGCTAAGATAAGAAATTTAATGTCACTACATGACACAGAAAAACTAGTCCATGCTTTCGTTCCCTCCAGGTTGGATTATTGTAATGCCTTACTGTCTGGATGTTCCAATAAGTGCATAAACAAGCTCCAGTTAGTTCAAAATGCAGCAGCAAGAGTCCTTACTAGAACTAGAAAATATGACCCCATCACCCCTGTCTTATCCACACTGCATTGGCTCCCAATCACATTTCATATTGATTATAAAATACTACTATTGACCTTTAAAGCACTGAATGGTCTCGTACCACAGTACCTGAGTGAACTTCTGCTCCTCTATGACCCGCCATGCCTACTTAGATCAAAAGGTGCAGGCTATCTGCTGGTACCTCGTATAGTGAAGGCTACATCAGGGGGCAGAGCCTTTTCTTACAAAGCCCCACAGTTATGGAACAGCCTTCCAAGTAGTGTTCGGGAATCAGACACAGTCTCAGTGTTTAAGTCTCGGCTGAAAACAGATCTGTTTAGTCAAGCCTTGTGTTAATGGTGTTTATGAGGTAAAGGAGTAGATCTGGAGGGTCCTCAGACAGAGTGTTTTGGTAAACTGGGATGTATGGATGCTGTCCGTCCCCACTCGCTTGCTCACTCGAGTTTGTTGATGGTGTAGTGGCTGCTGCTTTATGTCCCGGGGCCCCTCATGCCTGTGTTACCTTCCGGCTCTCCCCTTTTAGTTATGATGTCATAGTTAGTTGCCGGAGTACCTGCTTGTACTCAGTGCAAAATGTATACTGTTCCTACTTATTCAGGTGACATTGGGCATACCTAACAACCTGTGTTTTCTCTCTCTCTCCCCCCCAAATCTGTCCCTCTGAGTTACATGTCGGTCCTGGGATCGAGATGCTGAACCTCTTCTGCTCCTCAGACCTGCCTGGTCCATCCTGGTGCCCTGTGTCTGGTTGGAGTCTCATCGCATCGCTCCTGTGGAGGACGGCCCCATGTGGACAGTTGAAAGTTGCACTTGGAAGACGCTCTGGACTCTTACAGTAATGCTGCTATGGCTGAGGACTACAGTTGACTTGCTAACTTTAGGGCTGCAGTTGTTATGAACAGTTTTGCACTCAAGTTTCCATCAATGAAGAGTTTATAACATCAACGAAACTGACTTCATGTTAAAGCTGTTAATGTTATAGTCATGCTGTCTGTTGTCGCCCAAATGAGGATGGGTTCCCTTTTGAGTCTGGTTCCTCTCGAGGTTTCTTCCTCATGGCGTCTGAGGGAGTTTTTCCTTGCCACCGTCGCCACAGGCTTCATCATTGGGGATAGATTAGGGATAAAAATTAGCTCATGTTTTAAGTCGTTCAAATTCTGTAAAGCTGCTTTGCGACAATGTTTATTGTTAAAAGCGCTATACAAATAAACTCGACTTGACCTTAAAGTGAGAAGGAACCAGACCTTTAAGGCTACATCCACACGACAACGGCAATGAGATTTAAAAAAAAAAAAATCGCGTCCACATGGGCAACGGATCAGTAAAATATCAGGTCCATATGGCAATGCAACACTTGGTGAAAACGATGTGATACACATGCCACACCTCTAGGGGCGCTGTAAGACGGTCCCATCAGAGACACAGAACAATAGAAGAAGTAAGGACGCATGCGCATAAACTATTATGCGCGAGACTTCATATTAGCCACAAAGTCAGAAAAATCTGTTCGTAAAATTACGTTACAATGACCAAATACAATGAAAAGTATTTTTCCAGTCTCACCTGTGAAAGGTAATCCCATGTGATCTCGTTTGGACGGTAAACCTGTTGGTACAGTTAAACGCAGCACATGAATGAGGCATCTTTATTCTCCGCTTTGACCCATCCAATATGGCGGCGAGGATGACGTATGATTCTACGCGGAAGGCGGCGTCTTTAATGGTCCGGAATAAATTGAATGCTACATGTTGATGGATTAATTTGTTCTTCTACACCAGTGGTGGCTCCTGAATTTTTTTTCGGGGGGGGGGGGGGGGGGGGGGGGGGGGGGGAATTTTCCCCGGTTATGTCTACACGGACCGTAAATGTCCACAGGACTGAAGTAAATTGACCTAGGTAGCAAATCAATTGGCCGAACTTGTTTTTGCCTGGTAAATTCAGATATCAATATAGACAATATCTCTTCTCTCCACTAGGTGGCAACACTAAACAAGTTAAAGGTGGCAAACTAAGGTAGCCTAGTAAACTAGACCCACCCGCCTAGTGGCCAAAAATATTTTTGCCTACGAGTGGCAAATAGGCGGCACGGTGGTGTAGTGGTTAGCGCTGTCGCCTCACAGCAAGAAGGTCCTGGGTTCGAGCCCCGGGGCCGGCGAGGGCCTTTCTGTGTGGAGTTTGCATGTTCTCCCCGTGTCCGCGTGGGTTTCCTCCGGGTGCTCCGGTTTCCCCCACAGTCCAAAGACATGCAGGTTAGGTTAACTGGTGACTCTAAATTGACCGTAGGTGTGAATGTGAGTGTGAATGGTTGTCTGTGTCTATGTGTCAGCCCTGTGATGACCTGGCGACTTGTCCAGGGTGTACCCCGCCTTTCGCCCGTAGTCAGCTGGGATAGGCTCCAGCTTGCCTGCGACCCTGTAGAAGGATAAAGCGGCTAGAGATAATGAGATGAGATGAGATGAGTGGCAAATATTCACATTTAGTCTGGCTTGCCAGGCTAAAACTAAGGAAGATTCATTGTGAAGCCTTCAAAGCAAAACATTTGGCATCACAATCAATTAATATTACATTACTCATTTATTTTCTCATATTATTCCAGTATTCTATAATAAGTACAAATTCTTAATTATAAACATATTCTAATTTCTTCAATTCTAAAGAATGCAATTAAAGTGGCAGGATATAAATCCAAAACAAGTGTTTATTTAAGTTTTGAAAAAGATGAAGAAAAGCATAACCATCAAACAAACATGTGCAGCTTAATTATGTGGTTTTTTTTATATGGAATTGCACCATTTTAACAACAAATAATAATTCTAAATAAATTCTGCAGTTTTTTTTCCCAAGAAATCCTCCAGAAAGCCATGCCTTAAAAGGAAATTTAAACTATTACAAGCATGTCAATGAACACAAAAGGCTTTAGTTATTTAGCTATATACACACAAGGTTACACAAGGTTTTGTAGTCAGTGCAACTTGGCTTAACAAGTTGGAAAAAAGGTAAGGTGCTGCTGGCTCCAATGAACACACATACTGTACAATATATAAAAACTGAAAATATGCTTAATTTACACCAAGTCAGAGAGAACTTGAGGCTACTGAAATATTCCAAGCATGGCAATGTTAAACTGCCATTGGTAAAACACACACACACACACACACACACACACACACACACACACACACACACACACACACACAACCTTTTGCCTAGTAAATTCAAATATCAGATATCACTGTACCGTCTGCTGTGCTACTTCCAGGGTGGAAGAGAACGCAAGGGTAGCAAAAAACGAGCATTGACTACATCACAGCCAGCTCGCCAAGTTTTCCGGTGGTACCAGTTCTTGTTAAAACCTCTTGAGTAGGTCTTCTCCCCCTTCCTAGACACTTGCTTGATGTTTAAATTCAGTCTAGGAGGTCCTAGCTGTTTGATTGCCATTTTCTCCTCACTGGTACGACGACTAAAGGGAACTTCTTTCAGAGACGCTATCGTATTGTTGCACTCAACACTCGCCATCTTCTTCATAGAATGTTCACACATTTCCCGCGCAAGTTGCGTTTTCCAGCCCAAAATTATGTTCAAAACCCGCCAAAATGCACTTAAAACCAATCTGGCAACACTTGCGCGGCGCAACAGGCATATGACGTAAGCACGCTGCTTGTGCGAGCACATGAAACCTAATAGAAAATGCATTGGGAGCATGATTTTCGAAAAAAAAGTACGTACCATTAGTGTCAATGGGAGATTTTGGGGCAAATCTGAACCTGACAGAAATCGCCCCAAAAGGGCGTGGCTACACCAGGCGCGACCTTAGCCTGATTGGACAATGACATTACTGTTGGTAGTAGGAGTAGATTAAAAAAAAAAAAATCTCCCTCCCTGTTTGGGAGTGCGTCGCCCAAATCGCCCCTATTAACGAGCCGCCAGTGTTCTACGCCCTTTTTGAGGAATGTATTGTAGGACTTAAACCAACATCTGAAGAGGTGAGATCGCTCCTTTTTTTCCCTATTTTTGCTGGCGGGATTGACTCTGCCCTAAGAGCTATTCTCTCTCTCTCTCTCTCTCTCTCTCACTTTGCACCATTACACAATAAATATTCACAGTGAAAATAATTTGTAAGCGCGTTTCATGAACCAAGTTATAGGATTTGTTGACAACTCGCATCGAGTTCGTTACACTTCTACCTGGCGTGAAGCACTCACAGTCATGTGGTTGTGACATCATCGTAAACAAATCCGTTCTACTCATCCAGACGACTTCGCAACGGCGCCGTTGCCAGATCTTTCCACTCTGGAACCCGTTCTCAAAAGATTTCGTTTTGGGGCACCCAAAACGCCGGTGCCGTGTGGACGCCAGGCCGAAACGATAAACAGTTTTATCAGATTCACCTGAATCCATTGCCGTGTGGACAGGGCCTAAGTCAGAAGAAGCTAACGTGTTCACTCCAAAGGGGCCAGATGATTATGTTTGAGGGGGACAATTATCATCTTAAAAATGTGTCCAAATGTTTAAGTGGAACGGGACCAGATCTCTAACGAGAGAAGAACAGATGATTACGTCAGAAGGTGCTCTGACCTTTAAGACAGAAGCAGGCAGATCTTTGTGTCAGAAGGGGTTAAGATTACGACACTGGAGAGGAGCCAGATCTATAGGTCAGAAGGAGCTGTTTATTATTACATTAAAAACAGCTCAGATCTCCAAGTCAGCAGGGACACGATATTTTAAGCCAGATCTTCACAATAAGTGCCAGATCACGGAGACGACTAAAGCTGAACCAGACAGATATCCAGTAGAAGAGGGGAGGACAGAGGAGAGGACAGAGCCCCAAGGCATTATCAATCATACGATCAATACTGAAAATCAAACTGCCTTCTAGGCAACCAGGGACTCGGACAAACCACCATCATCATGTTCCACCAACTTTTCTTCAGTTTCCCAGAGAACTTTAACAATCAGTTCTGCTTTATTCCTGAATCAGACGCCAACGTTTCCCAACCTAGAGTCAGAAAATTACAACAAGCTTTTGATTTGTGTGGAAACCTAGTTTCTGTTATCCATCATCAAACGATTTTATTGGGAGTGTTTGATGTTCGCCATCATTAGCGCCGCTGTCACAAACTCCGCTGCAGGTTTTCGGTTCTGGAAGGAAGTTTATTGGCTGAGCGCCGAATCTTTTTATGGTGAAAAAGAAGCGTGAAATGTTTGCAGATTAGTCAGCTCCACAGGTCCTCCAACGTGGTTGTTATGGTTACACTGTGAACTCGGCAACCGCCTACATCTGATAAGATAGAAGTTTGGTTCTGAAAAGTCGTTAAGGGAAGAAACCCAATTGGCTCCGGGTTGTCGGGAAAGGGTTCGGGGAGACAGGGGCGGAGTTTTCTCTGATCTCACTGGGGCTCGTGCGCCGTCACGTCTCGCGCAGCATCAACAGGATTTACAGTAGCACAGATGGCATCGCTACGCGTGTAGGTTGTTGATGCACGCACACACACACACGCACACACACACACAGGTTTTCAAGTGTGTGTGTTGGATTGTTCCACACTATGACATAATTCAGAAGGGACTCTGTGGTGAAAAATGAAGGTGTGAAAGTCACATCAAACACAAAGACACACTCAATGAAATGCGCACACACACACACACACACACACACACACACACACACACACACACGGCATATCACGAGAGGTTTTACTCTGACAGTAAAAAGCCTGATGCATTTACACACCAGGGGCTTAGCTGTTAGACCTGATGGTCGCTCTCTCTCTCTCTCTCTCTCTCTCTCTCACACACACACACACACACACACACACACACACACAAATTCTCCAGCCTGTGACACACCAGGGGGAAAATGTGCAACAATTTCAAGCTCACTGATCAGCCAGCTTGCCTTTCTTTCTTTCTTTCTTTGAGTAAACACACACCTCGGCATGAAAGCTGAAGAAACCCGCTCAAATTCGTTACGTCTAATGTTCTGAGAAGCAGGTTATCGATGCGAAAGCAGCTGCTCTGTATAAACCGTCGCTCCCTCACCAGCAGCCTCTCTTTTCTCTCTTTAAGACCAAAAAACAAAACCCTGATGTGTACCGAAGACGAGCAACAATCGCACGCGGTTTGTAATCCGTTTATTATTCATGGCTGAGCGTACGAGTCGCTGTGAATGAGTGGTTACTATAGAAACGATAACGTATCAGAGCGAGCGCTTTAATAAACGTGAGCCTGCGTGACTGTGGGAGCTACTGATGAATGATAAACAGACAGTTAACACACACACACACACACGACAGGGAGAAGGAGAAAGAGAAAGGCATTATGGGATACCAATCACTGCTCGGATTTTTTTTATTTCTATATAACCTTAAATACGCAGCGTCCCACACCTCATCCGTCTCTCCCATGGTTCTCTCTCTCCTCCCATCAGGCAGGTAATTGTTCCAGCTTTAATTTCTATCTGCTCATCTCAACCCATTCATCACACACACACACACACACACACACACAATGAATATACATCACCAGAACAGTATGATTACGGACCATCGGTCTGGAACGACAAACACCAATTTTTTGGAAAAGGGAAAAAAAAAAACACTTCCAAAAGAAGTCGACATTGATTTTGTGTTAAAAAAGGCTCGATGTGAGGAGTTGTGTAATCGGATGCCGTCCCCCAGATTTAAAACTACAACAAAAAAAAGGAAAGAAAAAAATCCATCCTTTTTTCCACAACTTCCGTTTTCCTCCTTCTGTCTCAGGATGAAAGATATATTATATATAAAAATCACAATTATTTGATTTTTAGAATTTTAATTCCATGTGTATTTTGTAATTGAACCAAATTCACCAGGTCATGATTTCCTCATCAGTGATGCAGCGACATGTTTCATGTCTTCATTCAGAATTAAAAAACAAAACAAAAAAACCGCATGACAATCTATGGATTTCTTTAAAAAAAAAAAATCAGCAGTCTGAAGTTAAAAACATCTCAAGTTAATTATTAGAGTTTATAATCTCTGAGGATCGGGTTAACTTTAATTACGATCTGTAATTAAAATCTGTGCTACTAATGAGGCTGGAACACCATCTAATCACTGATTTATTTATATGTTCCGTTTTTAATCTTTTTAAAAAAATTTATTGATTTATTCCATCCATTATCTGTAGCCGCTTTATCCTGTTCTACAGGGTCACGGGCGAGCTGGAGCCTATCCCAGCTGACTACGGGCGAGAGGCGGGGTTCACCCTGGACAAGTCGCCAGATCATCACAGTTATTGATTTATGAAAAATAGAATAAAGTAAAAAATCAGTGCTGGAACAGAGCGAAACTGATCTGCCCTTTTTACTCAGAAACCGTTCACTTGAAAAAGATTTTAATTAATTAATATCTAAAACTATAGATTCATAGAATTATATTATTATACATACAAAAAAACAGCACGTCATTTTTTAGCTGTACAACTTGTTTGTTTTTCTGCTTTTTATTTTTAAAGTCCTATAAAATTCTATTTTCTAAAAGGAAAGAACGGAGTAAAATTGAATTGCATTTCACTGCTTTGTACCTGTGACATGTGCAATGACAAAGTTGAATCTAATCTAAAAATCGAGGCTCAGTCAGGATTCAGAATCACCTCGAAGTCCTTTTCCTTTGTCCATTGTGTTTGTTTATTTTTATTTGTTCATTTTTTTAATTTAAAAAAAAAAGGAAAATTCAACTTCGGCTTGATGACGTTTCAGCACAAAATATCTAAATATTCTGGGAAAAACAACACGATTTAACATGAAACACTCAGCACTTTTGAAATAAATCTGTAATGATGGAATTTTCTGCTGTAAAATAATTTTTTTTAAATCTCTTTTTTTTTAATGAGACTGCATTAAAATAAATAAAAATAAATTAATATCTGTTACTTTAAATACAGAAATGTTAACTAACTGATGACTTGTTTGCGCACCGGCAGATTTCAAAAATAATTTTGTTTTAGAACAGAAAATTACACTGTTATAGTTAAAAAAAAAAAAAAACCTCCTGATAATTTTTTAAAGATGTTTTTCACATTGTCGTGTTTTTAAATCACAATATTTTGATTTGTGCGCTCAGGTTTCACTTACGAGCTTCAATCAGCAGTTAAATTCTTTTTTTTTTTATTCAAAATTTAATAAATAAATAAATCTTTCCTTTGAAAAAACAGAATTTTGCACCTAAATTAAATGTAATTATTCAGACTGAAAGCAGGGTTGCCAGATCCTCATTTTTTATATTAAAATGTGACTAATTTGTACTGATTTTTAAAATTAATTCTACAGGTCGAAGGTTGGATTTTTTTTGTGTGGATTATTATAAACCTAAAATTAGTTTACTTTTAATATTATTAGTATTAGATTTGAATTAATTCTGTCGGATGAAGGATTTGGTGGTGACGGTGTTTCAGGGGAAGGACAGAGCTGATGGGGGGGAGGGGTGGTGGTGGTGAAGGGATGGGGTAATTAATATACAGGTCGTCGTCGACTTGCGACTGCGTTTGGTTGCGACTGACCGGTTGTAAACCGATCTGGTCGTAAGTCGGCCTGTGTTAAATGAACGTAAGTATATTGTGATGTGTAATGATATTGTAATCATCTTAAAGTCTTATTTTATCAACATTTTCTTATTTCATTACCTTGGCTCATTATTTGGTTTAAGTCAAACACTGCATACTACACTGCGTACAGTACAATTCGTTTAATATGTGCAAAACAAAAAATATGAAATACAGGTGTGAAAAATAGAAAACATTTTAGTTTGAAACATACCAAAATACAAATGTAAAACAGCAAAATACAAAATTTAGTGACCGCTGGCATCACTGGTGCTCGGCTGTGGGTCGTCTACGTCATTGTGGCAGCGGGGGCGTGGTCAAGCGCCGATCTGTGACAGGAGGGTGGAGCCAGGGAAGGTGAGTGGCAGAATCGCTACACCTGACGGTAATTAACCTGTGTTTGTGTGTGTTTTCCCAGTAACCGCTCCCTATTTAAGGAGGCAGAGAGAGAGGAGAGGGAGCGCAACCCGGGACCAGACGAAGTGTGTGTGTGTGTGTGTATATGGAAGTACTTAGACTGAAAAGTTGTGAAAATAAAATAGACTTATCTGCCTCAAAGCATTGTCCTGCCGTCCTCTGTGCTCCACCCACACTCGATACGCGCTACAGTCATCATCAGCTGTTGCAGCGCTCGGGCTGGCGGGAGCATTTGCTCGTTTCATAAACCAGGAGCTGGGCCGGAAACTGTATGACGGAGTGCGCGAGGGAGCGCGAGAGAGACTGCGCATGTGCCGGGAGCTGGGGCGGAAACTGTTGTACACGGCGAGAGGCGCTGCCGGGAGCTGGGGCGAACTCTGTCGTACGCTCAGCTGGGAAACCCTTGCCAGTCATAACCAGACGGTCGTAAAGTCGACTGGTCGTAACTTGCATAGGCCGTAAGTCGACGACTACCTGTATTCCGAGAAAAACACTCGGAAATTCCGATGATAATTTTAGGAGACTTGATCTCATAAATTTACCACTTTCATTTTGGAAATCTGAGTTTGTTTCCCGGAACATTACCCTCTCCGTCATCAGGTCCGGATTTCTTTAACCTACAGCGGGCCGTAATACACTGTCTTATGTTTATTATTATTATTATTATTATTATTATTCAGGTGAAAGATGAAGTGAATCCTGATTTCCTGTGTATAATCTTCCACACAGCGATCCTTACTGCGTGACGAAACGTGAAGTGATGCGAGATGTTTTCAGGGCCGTGATGTACAAAGTGTTTGTGCGTGGTGTTACCGTGCGTTTAAAAAGATGACGTGTTTAATATTTAAACGGACTGAATGAAACGGAAACGTGAACGGATTCCGGAGTTTCTTGGTGAGTGTGTGAAGGTCAGAGTTTCCGTTCTGGGCGTGTTTATTGAACATTATGCAGGAGTTTAGTGAAGCTCCTGCTGGGAATCAGTCAGTATGATAATATCACTCATGTATATTCATGACTCATTAACATACCATATTATCATTTGAACATTTTTCCTCATTCATGGCCTCAGTCAGTGTTATCTAAAGCCTGGCTGACTGCTCACTTATCCCGAGAAACTCAGCCTCATCAATCACACACGCACTCATAAGTATGCATATCGAGTCACGCAGGGAGTCGTCAGTGTATCCTTGACATTGAGTGATTGAACAATCCATGAACAACATCGATACACACACACACACACACACACACACTCACTCACACACACTCACCATTGTCATTCTCTTGCTCGCCCCGCCCCTCCTGCTCCGTGTCAGTAAGAGAGAGGAGCGAGTTCGCCCGGCTCGAGGCACGAGAACTTCGCTCCGACTTCACTTCCTGCATCCACAGGCGGAGGGCGTGGTCAGGTGAAGCCCCTCCCACTGACTCAGGATCTGAAACCACGCCCAGGGAGCCGCCACCTGGGTATGCCAGCTCCTGATTGGCTGAGTGGAGTTCGGTTTGGAAATCGGGATAAGCAGCTGATTCTGAGAGAGAGAGAGAGAGAGAGAGAGAGAGAGAGAGAGAGAGTCGCAGATAAAATAACATGTTTATTATGACTTATCTGTTCTGTGAAATGGGGGAATGCTGAGTTTGGGCAAAGCAAGTTGTTCTTCTTGAATACTTGACTAGACACAACAAACAACAAAAGTCATGTACTGGAGACTAAACAGAAGGGTTCGCTGAACTCTCCAAAACTGAGAGAGAGAGAGAGAGAGACACACACACAGAAATGAGAGAGATTTTGAGAGAGAGAAATGGACAGAGGGCAGCATGGTGGTGTAGTGGTTAGCGCTGTCGCCTCACAGCAAGAAGGTCCGGGTTCGAGCCCCGTGGCCGGCGAGGGCCTTTCTGTGTGGAGTTTGCATGTTCTCCCCGTGTCCGCGTGGGTTTCCTCCGGGTGCTCCGGTTTCCCCCACAGTCCAAAGACATGCAGGTTAGGTTAACTGGTGACTCTAAATTGAGCGTAGGTGTGAATGTGAGTGTGAATGGTTGTCTGTGTCTATGTGTCAGCCCTGTGATGACCTGGCGACTTGTCCAGGGTGAACCCCGCCTTTCGCCCGTAGTCAGCTGGGATAGGATCCAGCTCGCCTGCGACCCTGTAGAACAGGATAAAGCGGCTAGAGATAATGAGATGAGATGAGAAATGGAAAGAAAGACAGAGAGAAATGGAGAGAGAGAGAACGATCGGTCATTTTCTTTTATTGATCATTTCCTTTCTTTTTCTCTCTTTTGTGTTTTCCTTCTTGGATGAAGCATCTCTTACAGCTTTAATCCTCCTCCTCCTCCTCCTCCTCATCCTTTTGAGTTCATTTTTTCATTCATTGGTTTGTTCTTTCTTTCTTTCTGTCTGTGTTGGTGTATTACTCTCTTTCCTTCATTCATTCCATCTTAAGTTCATTTGTTCTTTTGGTTTTTTTTCCTTTCTTTCTTTCTTTCTTTCAGTTTTTTAGATTTATTTTCATTTTTCTCGTTATTCAGTTCCTATCTTGCTTTATTTTTTCCTTCCATCCTTCTTTTCTCCTCACTCCTCCGCGTCCTCTCTCTCTATCGAACAAAACTTTCTTCTGTGTGTGTATGTGTGTGTGTGTGTGTGTGTGTGTGTGTGTGTGTGTGTGTGCGCGCATGCGTGCATGTGTGGTGCCCTTTTGAAAGATGGGTTCATCACCAAGGCGACCCCCAGCTTCTGTCTTACATACACACGGCTCTCTGCTCATCCTTCAAACACACACACACACACACACACACACACACACACACACACACACACACGCGCACACGCAAACACTCAATCTTTCTCTATCTGACACTCTTTAGTTCATCTCCCTGTTTCCGTGGTAACTGGAAGAGAATGCCTTCTTCATTCTCCATGTAATATTTGACTGGAAACACACGCACACACACAGTTTTCCTCCATATTTGTAATATGATGCTACACTTTTGGAGTGTATTAGAAGAATAAAGTGAAGTGCGCTAACTCCCAGTTCTCTCCTCCCGCCTCAGGGCATTGTGGGTAATGTGGAGCGCTACAGTACAGAGATGAGACGCGAACACGCCTCCACGTTCAGCCGAGATCAGACTCCGCTGGAGATGCGTTTAAGCTGCAACGCTGCGGACTGAGAGCAACAGCAGGAGCCTTCATCACTCCATTCTCATTCATCTACTTCTTCTCTTCATATGTGTGTGTGTGTGTGTGTGTGTGTGTGTGTGTGTGTGTACACACTCGCTCACCCTTGGCCGTGATATCGTGGGGTTTCCTGCGCACTTTGTGGCTGTTGTAGGTGAACCTGCGGTCAGGTTCGTACTCCGTGTGTGTGTGTGAGTGTGCGCGAGAGTCTCTGTAGTGTTTGTGACGAAGGCTGGCCTCGTCCTCTTCCTCAGACGAGCTGGAGTAGCTGAGCTCCATCCGAGGACGAGACAAGGACTGGTACACATTCTCCTCCATGACTGCGTCCACCTATGCTTTTACACACACACACACACACACACACACACACACACACACACACAGAGTCACTCAAGCACACACACAGTCTGAAGAAGAGACACAGGAAGAGACAAAGAGGAAACACATCAGTTCAAAAATTCCTCAGAATGTCACATGATCAAAGAATGTTTACATCATCATTAAAATAAAGACTCCTGATTGGTCGAGACGGCTGCGTGACCTCGCTGGCTCGCTATTAATAACCTGGTGTGCAGGGGCGGAGACAGTACAGGACTGAATCACTGGACACTTTATGTACGCTCTGCTAACACGTCAAGCCAAAACATTTACTTTAGTGAAAGACAAAAATGATCGATATTTAATATCGCAGTCACATGTTCGGGTAAATATTTTAGCAAAAAGCGTCGACAAAGTTCATCTCGGCTGATCCTGCAGGACTCGCTCACTCGCTAATCCATCAGTCAGACGTAAAATATTCTGCTCACTCAAACTGCTGCTGAGCTCGTGTTTAATCAGCGCATCTGAAAATCAACAAAAACCAACTCGCTGGCTAATTTAACCCGCTAATTCACCAAGCGTCAAGCTAACTTTCCTCCACTGGCTTCGTTAGATTTGACAGCAAGTTTTAAAAAATTTAAAAATGGAATCGAAAATAAGAAAAAAGGATTTTTTTTTAATTTAAAAAGAATTGACACTAATTTCTAGCAGGAAATGAAGCAACATTTCTTCTTCTTTTCTTTCCTCTTCTTTTTTTTTATTATAAAACTATCAGCTGCATGCCGAGTCCACAAGACGGTCCACAAACTGCGTCTATAAATAACGTGTGGAATTACACATCACACTTTGGCCTTGTTCACATTACTCACAATTTATTCACGTTGACGTTTGAACATTTGTTGTTAAGAAATCTGAACCTTCAGCGTTAATACACTGTAAAATAAACAACGCTGACGTCATCACTCCGATCGTCTGCAAGCTCCGAGTTCACCAAGTTATCAATATTACATTTATCAACATGCTCCGATTTAATTTATGCAGATTTATGCGAATGTTTGAGTCGATCATCAAAGCAGGTGGATTTCGTGAACATTTAAACGCCAGTTCCGAACTGAGAACAGATAATATGCAAATGAAGAAAAATAATTAAACAAATGGCAATAAACAAACATTAAACATCAGGATTAACGCACTAAGCAACTAATGACGCACCAAAGAGTTTACGGTTATTAACTTGCAAAACTGACACGTGAAGCTGAGAAAGAATTCAGTAACATTTTCACTTGGAAATTTCAGTCAATTATTAACATTTATATTCATTAATAAATTGTATTGATGCTAATTTATGCAAACGTTTTTGACGTACAGGGGAATTTCACTGACATTTAAACAAACAATGAATAATTAATAATGTGCTCACTAATATTATTTACGCTTTGTTAAGTCGTTGTTAATGAATGCAGCAAAAAAAAATTTCGTAAGCAACAGTAACATTAACGTTAATGCAAAGCATCATGACATTTTTTAAATAATTATAATAATAAGTTAAATTTATATAGCGCCTTTCAAAAAAACCCAAGGATGCTTTACAATTATAGACAAGGAAAGAAAAATAAATAAATAAAAAGATAATAAATAAATAAATAAATAAATAAATAAATAAAAAGTAAAAAGTCCACCAAGTAGGGGTCAGGATGTAATTCCCGTGGTGGAGCAGCCACAGTCCCACCAAAAGGCGCACGAAAACGAGTCCCACATCTCCAGCACCGCCGCCGTGACGCCGTCAGCAACATCGCTCGAACACCACGCCATGGATCCACAAAACGAGCAGAGAAGCTCCGCCACGCAGAGCGCTGGTGTGTCCCAAACCGCCTGCACAGCCGCTGCGACACCACCGAGCAACATCGCTCGGAACATCACGCCAAGCGTTAAAGCGCAGAGCGCTGGACAACCACGATGTAAAATGAGCAACGAGCTCACTGCAGTCCATAGCTGGGAGCGCAGGCACCACCCACAGTGAACCAAGGCCTGGAGGGAACCGACGCCCAAAACTAGGTCCAGAGCTACACCACAACCAGCGGACAAAACACTCAAACAAACATCAAACTACACAAACACACAGAAAAAAAATAGAAAAAGAAATAAAATAAAAAAGCTCTGGTGAGAAGCGGCAGCCAGAACGCGCACGACGTACTCTCAACTGGAAACGGAAACGAAAAAAAAATTTGTCTTCATTATCTTTTTTTTTTAATTAAAGTAATTTAACGCAAGTTTCATCAACACCAGCAGCTCAAGAGAGTCAAACTCACACTCCACCACTTGCTGTCTCCCGCTTTAAAGGAACAGTCCACCGTACTTCCATAATGAAATATGCTCTTATCTGAATTGAGACGAGCTGCTCCGTACCTCTCCGAGCTTTGCGCGACCTCCCAGTCAGTCAGACGCAGTCAGACGCGCTGTCACTCCTGTTAGCAATGTAGCTAGGCTCAGCATGGCCAATGGTATTTTTTGGGGCTGTAGTTAGATGCGACCAAACTCTTCCGCGTTTTTCCTGTTTACATAGGTTTATATGACCAGTGACATGAAACAAGTTCAGTTACACAAATTGAAACGTAGCGATTTTCTATGCTATGGAAAGTCCGCACTATAATGACAGGCGTACTAACACCTTCTGCGCGCTTCGGCAGCGCATTGATACGGAGCTCAGATATCAATGTGCTGCCGAAGCGCGCAGAAGGTGTTAGTACGCCTGTCATTATAGTGCGCACTTTCCATAGCATAGAAAATCTCTACGTTTCAATTTGTGTAACTGAACTTGTTTCATGTCACTGGTCATATAAACCTATGTAAACAGGAAAAACGCGGAAGAGTTTGGTCACATCTAACTACAGCCCCAAAAAATACCATTGGCCATACTGAGCCTAGCTACATTGCTAACAGGAGTGACAGCGCGTCTGACTGCGTCTGACTGACTGGGAGGTCGCGCAAAGCTCGGAGAGGTACGGAGCAGCTCGTCTCAATTCAGATAAGAGCATATTTCATTATGGAAGTACGGTGGACTGTTCCTTTAAAGCGGGAGACAGCGAGTGGTGGAGTGTGAGTTTGACTCTCTTGTCATATTTCATTATGGAAGTACAGTGGACTGTTCCTTTAAGGTCTCGGGGGACATCTGTGAGACATTTTTTGCTGATCCAGGAATGAATGAATGAATGAATGAATAAGGGTGAACACAGACACTGAGCCGGGACGCCAAACGAACACTGTGCACTCACTCTCGGTCACACTCGGACCCGAGGACAGGTAACATGAACACCAAGACGTTTCCTCCAATGCCGTGACAAAGTTCAGGGTGAAAATGTAAACGTCTCGGTCAGGACGTGAAAAAGCAATCGATTCATTTCTACCGAACCAAATCTTCGCTTCGAGGTTTGAGCCTCACAATGATTCGCTTTGCCAATAAAGAAGGCAAAGAAAAAAAAAAGATCTGTTTGTCTCTTGGCTCTTTTGAAGCGATTCATTCGACTCGATCATATTTTGAGATTTCCACCTCGCTGACGAGCGCAGACGAAGGACAGACGCTCACATTTGGAGGACAAAGGAAAGATGAGATGGACAGATAAACTCCGAGATGAAGCGATAAGAAGATGCTGAGAAGGAGAAACGGTCAGGCAGGAGATAAGAGCGTGGAAAAAAAAACATGGAGAAAATAAAGACGCGAGATGGAAGCGGTGTCGACTCGCACAAAAATCGATATCAGTTTCAGAAATATTATTTCTTCAGAGATGTGATCATCGCATTCCATATGTACAAATGTGCGGTTACAGTAAAATAATCAGTCGATCAACACCGACAGAACAGGAAGTCATGAAAAAATGTAAAAAGATTCTGATGAATTAGTTCAGAAGGCATGTTATGAACTTTTTATAAAACCTGGAATTAGACATTACGTCTACTGCACGAGCGAGCTATTTTATAATTAGCTCATGAACTCCCAGCTAGCTATATTTACTAATATTAGATTGGTTTTATAGCTACAACAAAGAAAAGCTACAACATTCAAACTTTTTTAGACATCGACCACATTAGCTAGCTAGCTAGTTATGAATGTAGCTATGCTTTTAGCTCATGAACTCCAAGCTAGCTATGTTTACCTCCTTACATTACAGTGATCTAGCTATTCACGTTTAGCTAACAGACTCCAATTCCTCATCGCAACACCAGCTAGTTTATTTAACAGTAAAAGAAACGCTACAATCTTCAAACTTCTCACAGCACATCACTACACATTACAGTACATTGCGTCCACCGAGCAAATACAGCTATTTGTTTTTAGCTCATGAACTCCAAGCTAGCTATGTTCACTACCTTGGATTACAGCGAGCCTGTTAGGGTTTTGCTGGGATTCGAACCTGGTTCGTTGGTGTGATAATCCAGCAAACCCCCACTAGGCCACCAGGGGGATGACTCAAATGCAGAGGCGTGAGGCGGAAGTAGAAAAAGAATCAAAAGGTTTATTTAAACTATATACACTATATACAGGGCAAAACAAAAGACAAAAAAAAACCAAAGAGTATAATCCAAAAGAAAAGCAAAGTGCAAAAATTCAAAAGCTAAGAAGATCAAAAAACACAGTACAAAGGAAACTGGAGATAAACATAACAGCACAAAGACTCCGTGACAAGAGGACTGAACTCAGGGGTATAAATAGACAAACTAATTAAGGACACAGGTGAAGATAATTAGGCAATTAACACAAACACAAGACACAGGAACAGTGGCGGCCTCTAGAGGCCAAAATAAACACGACATGAAAAGGAAATAACAGCGGCCTCTAGAGGCCAAAACAGTCCTAGTCCTAACAGGACCCCCCCCTCTAGGAGCGTCTCCTGACGTTCCCAGGGCGATCCGGATGGGCCGAATGGAAGTCCCGACATAGTTCTTTATCAAGGACATCCCGAGCAGGAACCCAGCAGCGCTCCTCAGGACCATAGCCCTCCCAGTCCACCAGATATTGCAACCCGCCGCGGACCCGGCGGGAGTCAAGCAGGCGATTCACAGTGAACACAGTCTGCCCCTGGAAGATGCGGGGGGGTGGGGGGTTCCTAGGGGCAGGGGCATACGTAGACGTCAGTACGGGCCGTAACAGGGAAACATGGAAAGTGGGGTTGATCCTCAGAGTCCGGGGCAACTGGAGCCGGTAAGAGACAGGGTTCACCCTGCGCACCACCTTGAAGGGGCCAATGTAGCGAGGAGCAAGCTTGCGGTTCTCCACCCGCAGTGGAAGGTCCTTAGTGGACAGCCAAACACGCTGCCCAGGGCGGAAAGCGTGTGCAGGTCTTCTATGGCGGTTGGCCTGAGTCTGGTTGGTTCTGGAGGTCTGTATGAGGGTCTTCCTGACCTTGCTCCAGGTCTTGCGACACCGTCTCACATATTGGTTGACCGAGGGCACCCCCGCGTCCTCCTCCTGGTCCGGGAACAGAGGTGGCTGGAACCCGAATTGGCACTGGAATGGCGACAGCTTGGTGGCCGATGACTGCAGGGTGTTGTGGGCGTACTCCGCCCATGGCAGCCAGGTGCTCCACGATGTCGGGTTATCCATAGCCAGGCCTCGCAGGGTGGTTTCCAGGTCCTGGTTGAGCCTCTCCGTCTGACCATTGGACTGTGGGTGAAACCCAGAGGAGAGGCTGGCAGTGGCTCCGATGACCTTGCAGAACCCGTGCCACACTCGGGAGGAGAACTGGGGCCCTCGGTCTGAGACGATGTCCTGTGGAAGACCAAAGACTCGGAAGACATGATTAAACAAAAGTTTCGCAGTTTCAAGAGCAGAGGGGAGTTTGCACAGTGGTATGAAGCGGCAGGCCTTGGAGAATCTGTCAACTAAGACCAAAATGACCGTGTTACCTTGTGACTCAGGAAGACCCGTGATAAAGTCGACTGCCAAGTGGGACCAGGGACGCCGGGGAATGGTCAGAGGATGCAGGAGACCCTGGGGACGCTGTCGTGGGTTCTTGGTTCTGGTGCAAACCTCACAGGACAGGACAAATGACCTTACTTCCTTCTCCATGTTAGGCCACCAGAAGCGTCTTTTCAGGAAGTCCAGGGTCCTCCGAGCTCCCGGGTGGGCGGTGAGAGGGGAAGAGTGACCCCACTGGAGAACCTTGGCCCGGGCTTGATGTGGGACGTACAAGAGGCCTGGTGGCCCCGTCCCAGGACCGGGGTCCTGGCGTTGGGCTCGTCGGACAGCCTCCTCAATACCCCAGCGGACAGGGGCCACAATCCGGGACACAGGGATAATAGGCCCGACTTCATTCTCCCTGTTAGTGGCAGAGAACAGTCTGGACAGTGCGTCAGGTTTGGTGTTCTTGGAGCCGGGGCGGTATGAGAGGGTGAAGTCAAACCGACTGAAAAACAGGGCCCACCTAGCCTGTCGAGGGTTCAGTCTCTTGGCTTGCTGGAGGTACTCCAGGTTCTTGTGGTCAGTCCAAACCAGGAATGGATGTTGTGCTCCCTCCAGCCAGTGCCTCCACTCCTCAAGGGCCAGTTTGACCCCTAGCAGTTCTCGATCCCCCACATCGTACCGGGACTCAGCAGGACTCAGGCGGTGGGAGAAGTAAGCGCAGGGGTGCAGCTTACCTTCCGAACGTTGAGAGAGCACCGCGCCGACACCACTGTCCGAGGCGTCCACCTCCACGATGAATGGTTGGGAGGTGTCCGGGAGAACCAGAATGGGTGCCGTGCAGAAGCGGTCCTTGAGGTCTTTGAACGCCTTTTCTGCCTGAGGAGACCAGCCATAAGATCCACCTGTCCCTTTGGTGAGGTCTGACATGGGTGCTGCCACAGAACTGAAGTTCCTGATGAACTTGCGGTAGAAGTTAGCGAATCCTAAGAACCGCTGAACCTCCTTAACGGACTTGGGAGTAGGCCAATCCCGGACGGCCAGGGTCTTGGCAGGGTCCATTTGGAGTTGGCCTGTCCGTACAATAAATCCCAGAAAGGAGACCTCGGGAACATGAAATTCGCATTTCTGGGCCTTGGCGAACAGATTGTTCTGTAGCAGCCTCTGGAGAACCTGGCGGACATGGTGGCGGTGCTCCTGCACGGTCTTGGAAAAGATAAGGATGTCGTCGAGGTAGACAAAAACGTATAGGTTAATCATGTCCCTTAAGACGTCGTTGATTAGGGCCTGAAAAACAGCTGGTGCGTTGGTGAGTCCGAAGGGCATCACCTGGTATTCGTAGTGCCCAGACGGGGTGTTAAAGGCAGTCTTCCACTCGTCTCCCTGTCGGATACGGATGAGGTGGTATGCGTTCCGTAGGTCCAACTTGGTGAAGACGGTGGCGCCTTGGAGCAGGTCGAAAGCTGTGGACATCAGCGGAAGGGGATATCGGTTGCGCACAGTGATCTTATTCAGGCCCCTGTAATCAATACATGGTCGGAGCCCCCCATCCTTCTTGCCGACAAAGAAGAAGCCGGCTCCAGCAGGTGAAGTGGAGGGTCGAATAAACCCAGAGACCAGGGCATCTTTGAGGTATTCCTCCATGGCCTTGCGTTCTGGCTGAGAGAGTGAAAACAGTCTGCCACGAGGAGGGGTAGTCCCAGGGAGCAAGTCGATGGCACAGTCGTAGGCCCGGTGCGGAGGAAGAACGGCGGCCCTGCTCTTGCTGAATACCTCCTTGAGATCCCAGTACTCTGTGGGAACTTGAGATAACTCGGTGAGATCAGGGGGCTCGGCAGGAGACACAGGAGAGCTAGAGAGAAGACAAGAGGCATGGCATGCAGGGCCCCATTCCACAACCTGGCTTGTTACCCAGTCTATGCGAGGGTTGTGGCGAGTAAGCCAAGGAAGGCCTAGAATAACTGGGAACTCAGGTGAAGGAATCAGGTGCAGGGAGATTTCTTCCTTGTGACCTTGAGACTGGAGGAAAACTGGAGAAGTAACTTGGGTGACTCTTCCATCACCTAACGCTTGGCCATCGAGGGCAGACACAGACAGTGGGACTTCAAGAGGTGCAGTCGGAATATTGATGCTTTGGGCGAAGTGAATGTCCATAAAGTTCCCAGCCGCCCCTGAGTCTATCAAAGCTTGACAAGAGTGGACAGACTCACCCCAGGAGATGGAGACCGGGATGTAGATTCCTTGGCGAGGGAGTCCGGGAGAGAGGGTAGACAGTTGAAGCAGCCTCTGCTGAGTCGGTCATGACGGAGTCTTTCTGTTAGGGTTTTGCTGGGATTCGAACCTGGTTCGTTGGTGTGATAATCCAGCAAACCCCCACTAGGCCACCAGGGGGATGACTCAAATGCAGAGGCGTGAGGCGGAAGTAGAAAAAGAATCAAAAGGTTTATTTAAACTATATACACTATATACAGGGCAAAACAAAAGACAAAAAAAAACCAAAGAGTATAATCCAAAAGAAAAGCAAAGTGCAAAAATTCAAAAGCTAAGAAGATCAAAAAACACAGTACAAAGGAAACTGGAGATAAACATAACAGCACAAAGACTCCGTGACAAGAGGACTGAACTCAGGGGTATAAATAGACAAACTAATTAAGGACACAGGTGAAGATAATTAGGCAATTAACACAAACACAAGACACAGGAACAGTGGCGGCCTCTAGAGGCCAAAATAAACACGACATGAAAAGGAAATAACAGCGGCCTCTAGAGGCCAAAACAGTCCTAGTCCTAACAGAGCCAGGTGATTCACATTTAGCTAACAGACTCCAATTCTTTGTGGTAACACCAGCTAGCTTACTTAACAGCCAAATCCTGGAGTATACAGTGGTGCTTGAAAGTTTGTGAACCCTTTGGAATTTTGTATATTTCTGCATAAATATGACCTAAAACATCATCAGATTTTCACACAAGTCCTAAAAGTAGATAAAGAGAACCCAGTTAAACAAATGAGACTAAAATATTATACTTGGTCATTTATTTATTGAGGAAAATGATCCAATATTACATATCTGTGAGTGGCAAAAGTATGTGACCCTTTGCTTTCAGTATCTGGTGTGACCCCCTTGTGCAGCAATAACTGCAACTAAACATTTGCGGTAACTGTTGATCAGTCCTGCACACTGGCTTGGAGGAATTTTAGCCCGTTCCTCCGTACAGAACAGCTTCAACTCTGGCATGTTGGTGGGTTTCCTCACATGAACTGCTCGCTTCAGGTCCTTCCACAACATTTCCATTGGATTAAGGTCAGGACTTTGACTTGGCATTCCAAAACATTAACTTTATTCTTCTTTAACCATTCTTTGGTAGAACGACTTGTGTGCTTAGGGTCGTTGTCTTGCTGCATGACCCACCTTCTCTTGAGATACAGTTCATGGACAGATGTCCTGACGTTTTTCTTTAGAATTCGCTGGTATAATTCAGAATTCATTTTTCCATCAATGATGGTAAGCCGTCCTGGCCCAGATGCAGCAAAACAGGCCCAAACCATGATACTACCACCACCATGTTTCACAGATGGGATAAGGTTCTTATGCTGGAATGCAGTGTTTTCCTTTCTCCAAACATAACGCTTCTCATTTAAACCAAAAAGTTCTATTTTGGTCTCATCCGTCCACAAAACATTTTTCCAATAGCCTTCTGGCTTGTCCACGTGATCTTTAGCAAACTGCATATGGGCAGCAATGTTCTTTTCGGAGAGCAGTGGCTTTCTCCTTGCAACCCTGCCATGCACACCATTGTTGTTCAGTGTTCTCCTGATGGTGGACTCATGAACATTAGCCAGTGTGAAAGAGGCCTTCAGTTGCTTAGAAGTTACCCTGGGGTCCTTTGTGACCTTGCCTTGCTCTTGGAGTGATCTTTGTTGGTCGACCATTCCTGGGGAGGGTAACAGTGGTCTCGAATGTCCTCCATTTGTACACAATCTGTCTGACTGTGGATTGGTGGAGTCCAAACTCTTTAGAGATGGTTTTGTAACCTTTTCCAGCCTGATGAGCATCAACAATGCTTTTCCTGAGGTCCTCAGAAATCTCCTTTGTTCGTGCCATCATACACTTCCACAAACATGTGTTGTGAAGATCAGACTTTGATAGATCCCTGTTCTTTAAATAAAACAGGGTGCCCACTCACACCTGATTGTCATCCCATTGATTGAAAACACCTGACTCTAATTTCACCTTCAAATTAACTGCTAATCCTAGAGCTTCACATACTTTTGCCACTCACAGATATGTAATATTGGATCATTTTCCTCAATAAATAAACAATCAAGTATAATATTTTTGTCTCATTTGTTTAACTGGGTTCTCTTTATCTACTTTTAGGACTTGTGTGAAAATCTGATGATGGTTTACGTCATATTTATGCAGAAATATAGAAAATTCTAAAGGGTTCACAAACTTTCAAGCACCACTGTAGCTAGCATGAGGGGGAAAAAAACAAACAAAAAAAACATTACTTAATCTTTCAAATCGTTCAATTTACGACTGTGTTATAATAATAAAGTGTGCACACTGCTAGTTAAATCTGAAACATGTACACTTAAGGTCATGTGACGCTAACATGACATCGTTGCTGCGTTTAGAAGTGATCATGTGACTTCCACGCGAAAGTTGAGCATTTGGCTACGTTAACGTTCTCTGAAAATGGCAGAAGCGCAGTGAGACTGGCGGAGCGCTGGATGTTGAGATGGCTCAGTGTTCGCAGGCTCTGCGTTTTCTTGCTGAATAATGAACAGATCTGAGGGAAATGTAGATATTCCAGATGGTTCTGGAACGTTTTCACTGGAATATACGTCTTTATATTACCCACACACACAGACGCGTAGATAACAGCAGTATGCTAATCATTAACTAGCATACGCTCAGCGGGCGTGATCCAGTTGCCTAGCAACAGACCAGGATACGATAATGATGATCAGACTGGAAATTTATCATATCTTACACACACTTTATGGGTAATAGAAATACATTTTAAGCGTACACACACACACACACACACACACACACACACTGCCCTTGAGTTCACCCCTCTTCTTCCAACCTCAGAGTTTTCTCGCTCCTCACATCCTGCCATCTAAACTGCACAGATTTCACGCTTTTAAGAGTCTCTCTCTCTCTCTCTCTCTCTCACACACACACACACACACACACACACACGGTAGCAGTTCTCAGAACTCAACATTCAATGCACTCGTTCTCATCTTCACTGTGAATGAACAGGACGCACTCATCCACTCATTACATCCCATCATCACTCATTTCTAGGGCGTGTGGTTTGGGACACGCCCACAGCGGACTGGGGGAGGTGTTTATGTGGACTATGGAGTGAATAGGGCACGTGGTTTGGGACGCGTCCACACATCCATCATCACAAAGGGCTCTAATTTATCTGTCGACATGTAAACACACTTCAATATTTACTTTAGAGAGAGACAGACAGACAGACAGACAGACAGAGAGAGAGACAGTAACAGACAGAGAGAGAGAGAGAGAGAGAGAGAGAGAGAGACAGTAACAGACAGCCAGAGAGACCGTGTGTTCATATCCTGAAGTTGAAGTGAGGTGGAAGTTTGACAGTGTGAAGCTCGTTAGTGACCATCATCTTTGATTTGTCACTAATTGGCCGGTGAGAAAAACACATGACTAATTGAAAGTGGGCGTGTCCGAGTGTCAAGCACCTGTTTGTTTCACACAGATCGGCACTGATTGGCTGACAGAGCTCAACCAATTAAAGAGGACGGTGGCAGAAACAGACTGTGGGGCGTGTCTCTCACAGCAGATAATGAGGGAGAGGGAAGATCAAACCCACACACACACACACACACACGTGAAGGGCTGTGACACGCTGTACGTGATCAGTGGCTGTGAAAAGCAGTGTGAGAGGAAACATTCTGCTAAAAGGAACACAGAGGAGTGAATCATCAAATCTGCAGACCATCAATCATCCTGCTCTGTCCTCCTCCTCCTTTCTTTTCCTCCTTCTCTCTCTCTTCTCTTCCTGTCCTCTCCTCCTCATCCCTCTCTCTCTTTATCCTCTCCCCCTCCTCTCCTCTCTCGTTTCCTCTCTCCTCTTTAATCTGCCGTATGGAACAGAATTGAAGTAAAAAGGAAAGGTGATCAGTTCTCTGCCGTTTTCTTTTATCAGAAATCACAGATCAATTTAACCGTCTGTCTGTCTGTCTGTCTGTCTGTCGTTCGAACAATAACTCAGCTTCATCACACCCTGCCGGTGTCAATTATTTTTCTTTAACTGCACCCCACATACACACACACACACACACACACACACACACACCTTTCTAACTCATTTATCACACGTCCTTCATATAGATGAGGTTGAGTGTAACAGGCTGCATTAGTGTTTGGCAACAGAGTTACTGAGAGTCGGACTGCTGGGAAGAATATCAGCTCATATTCACTCCGGGGAGAGGATTATATTCACACACACACACACACACACACACACACAACTGTCACAAACTTGTCGGTGTGGGTCAGTGAGGTTTACATCTCACTGTTGACATTTTCTTGTGTTAAAGGAACATGACAGACCCCACGCACACACACACAAATACACACACTCTGTTTACCTGCAGGTATTCAGGTTCCAGGTGTGGCAGAGTATCACAAAGGTCATCATCATACCAACTGTGACAGGAAGAGGATTACTGATACCAGGAAAAAGAGAACACACACACACGCACACTCTCTCTCTCTAAAAGCTTTCTGTCAGTGTTTATACTGGAGGGCTTTTCTCAAGAGTTGCTAATTCTGGCTACACACACACACACACACACACACACACACACACACACACACACACCATCATGGCCATTTAGAGTGTGATGTGAGCTAAAAGCCCAACCTTCTGAACTTGTCAGCTTGCTTAACACTCAAAGTGATGCCAAAACACACACACACACACACACACACACACACACACACGCGATAATCATAGAGCAGCTGCAGATGTGAACAGGATGTGCTGAGTACACTTGATCATGACAGCTGACCTTCAACCTTTGACCTCCAGTTATGCTGCAGAGACGATGCGAGTGCTGGATTTAGTGCTGTTTATTATTTTATTCTCCTGAAAAACATTCAGAACGCTGAGCTCCGGCTGAGCAGAAAAAACAACAACCAAGAGAAAGACGAGAAGAAATAACTGCAGGAAATCATTAACGTGCGAAGACAGAGAGAGAGAGAGAGAGAGAGAGAGAGAGAGAGAGAGAAGAAAAATCTGAAGTGAACAATTAACAGAAAAGAGAAAAAAGAAAAACAAGAAAAGAAACATTTGATGAAAAAAAAGAAAAAAAGTATAACAACTAAATATAACCGCAAGCAGCAATGATCGGGGTCCAAGCAGAAGAATTGGAATGAATGTGACAGTTTAGATATTTCTGATGTGCTTTTTACTAACTGTGACACATAATTATTATTATTCTCTCCACATTCACTGGATATGAGCAACCGCGCACTCTGACTGGCTACTCTACTACTAGGCTATCAGCTCATATACCGTGAATAGAGAAAAACAAAATGGCGGCACGTGTTGCTGAACCAACAGAGGACGGAATAAAAACTCTACTCGAGGATAAAACCCCAGAAAATAAAAATGGCAACAAAATATGGAATAAAAGTATTTGATGATCAGAACATCTCTTTTTTTTCAAGAATTATTATTATTATTATTATTATTGCATTTTTCACAAATTGCTCCTGTCATTTCACTGGTTTGTTTCCATTCAAAGCAGAAACGGTTTTGTCGGACGTTTTGTAAAGTTTTTATTAATTTAATTTTCAAAAAATAAAAATGCTCCATTTCTCAAAATCCAGTGAATATAGAGAGAATAAAACGGTTATTCCACTCAATCTCGGTGCTACGCGCCTCATCAGCCATCAGCTCATGTACGACTCGATTTCATGGAATAACTGTTAATTATCTCAGAGATCAGAAGTTTGGACCGGGATATGAGGGACTTTGGATCTGAGGGTATTCAGGACCGTGGGTGAATGCTGATTGGCTGATTGCATTCAGCGGAGTTCCTTGTGAACACCGTGAGTTTTAAATCACCCTTCTAAATTCTCCTGACACTTCAGAAACATTGGGTTTTAGCAATCGTACCTCTGCACACCAAATTTCAAACTCATCACCTTCAGGTTTGTTAACCGCTACACCATGGAACGTGCTACAACAAGCGTGAGAAAATTTTAACTTTAAATTTTTACAAGACCATCGTGAAAATCAGACAAAAATCTGAATAATGAAGCTCACGCACGAAACGTTTTAATGAAACTCTAACCCCGTCATACACCTGGACACTAAATAAGATGTTGATTGGATGTTCAGACGTCTGGTGGCTTCTGGAGCCTAATTACACTCTAAAAAATAAAGGTGCTTCAGTGGTTCTTCAAATCTCTGGATGGTTCCATGGAGAGTCAAAACTCTGTGATGAACCATTACATTATGCAAAAGGTTCTTCACATTGGAAATGGTTCTTCAGAGCCTGGCATTCTCTTACCATTTGCTGGTCAATGCACATAGGCTATGTTTACACAAATCTGTCTTCACTGCTCAAACAAATGGTTTAAATGGTTCTTTAAAGAACTGTTGCATGAACGGTTCTTTGAAGCCCTGAAAAAGGTTCTTCTATGGCATCGCCCTGAAGAACCGGTACTGGCCCCATTATTTTTTAGAGTGTAATATTCATGACCTCATGACAAAATTCATCTGAGTAAAGAAATGCAACTGTTTAACATCCGGAAATTTCTTGACGGAATGACGCTCAGTGGAGGGTGAAGATGATCCTGATGACGTTTTGGGAAGGTCGGCCTTCTGAGGAGATCTCCAAAGTCACAAAAAAAAAAAGAAGACCTTTTGAGAGCAGAAGACTCCAGAGATTAAAATGACGAAAGAGTTTTGACTCTCGGCCAAGCCATTTTCAAGATAATTGAGAAAAAGTAAACGTCTTTGTTTCAGCGCCACCTTTTGGCCGTTTGCTCCCAGATTTTGTACAGACCTTCTTTACGAGATCAACCAATGTACCAATTTTCGCGTCAGTGGGACAGAGGTTCACAGTGAAAACAACAAGCTGCTGAAGGTTTCTGTTGCCAGCCGCATGGATGAAGTTCTCAAAGTGAAATTTGGAGAAGAATTTAAAGATGTCCCTCTGAGACACTCGACCAAACTTTTTCTGATTATTTTCCACTGACAAACAAACAATAATTAGTTACAGCACGTCCAAGTGGTTTATTTGTCTGGGACTTGATGATCGTCTCCAGAATGTCGTCAAGATAGAATCGGTTTAGTTTCACACCAATGAGACATCAGCGAGAGATCAGACGTCTGCTGCACTGTACGGAGACGTTTGAATGTAAATTTATTATTATTATTAACCGGACTGACATATTGATATTTCTTTACAGAATTCAGATCAGTGAAGCCTGAAGATGAGGAGTTTAGAGACGACTGGTCCAGTGGTTTCTGATGCGACGATGAAAACAGGTTTTTGAGAAAGCTGAGGAAAAAAAGTCATAAAACGTGACCATTTTTAGAGCCGAAGACAGACGACTCGGGAGATTAAAACGATGAAAGAATTGTGATTCTCCGCCGAGCCGTTTTCAAAATAGTTGGAAAAATGTAAGCTTATTACAGCGCCATCTTGAGGTGAATGTGTGTGGTTTTATGTGTCTGAGCAGAGCGAGATATTTCCAACCAACCTGCCAATTCTGGCTCACGACACAAATATTTTAGCAGAGAATAATTACAATCATCATCATCACCACAAAAACAAGAGGATTCTCACAGCTTCACTGCTTGGACCCCGAAATAAAAATAAAGAAAGACAAAAAACAGAGGAAAAAAAAAGAAAAAAAACATGAAGTAAAATTGCCTGACAAAAGTAATAGAGGGGAAAAAAACTAAAGAAAAATAAGTAAATTAATAAATAACAGAAAAAGAAACCAGAAGAAATCAAGTTTAAAAAAAAAAACTAGACTGAATAAAATGAAAGGGGGGAAACCTAAATAAAACATGATAAAAGAAATAAATAATAAAGAAAGAAAGAGGGACGGCATAGCGGGGACACTAAAAGATGGAAAAATAAGAGACATGATAATGGAAGAAAGAAATGATGAAACAAAGGAACTCCTCAAGAGAGAAAAGAAAGCTAAGAGTATTTTATGTCTCGATTAAAATCAATATTTTGCACACAGCGTTATTACAGTGTTACTATAGTGTTATTACAGTGTTACTACACAGGAATAAAGCTGCAGGTCAAACTACTACTATTATCATCATCAATGTATACATTATTGAATCAGTGTTCAATCTGATTATATCAGGGCTTTTTCCTGAGCACACAGTGTGTGTGGGGGTGGGGGTGGTGATTAATTGTTTACAGTACAGGTTGATTAGTGAGTAACAGTGACTCCACCCCCTGCACTGCGAACCCAATTATCACATTCAATATTTCTATCCAAATAATCACCTTCATTAATGACACACAGCTCCAGACCAGAGTGTGAGTTTTATATCTGTGATATTATTAAAAAAACTTCATAAAATATGATATTATTAAAAATCCCACTCGTCCATTCATTTCGTCTCCCGCTCTCACTCAGGTTGTTGAAGGGAATTCCGGGATTATGGATCTGGGGATGTGAAATAAATACAACAGAAAGACCTTTAGGCTGTCGGGAGAACAGATGCTCTTTATTTAATCTTGTAAAAAAAATCTCTCTTGATGAACCGCTGATATTTCCACACCGAGACTGAAACAGTGCTCGGGGTTTTTACTCAAATTAATCACACACTCACCAAATGTGGATCTTTATTTCTGCAAGACAGACGCACAATGCTTAATTTGTTGTTTTTTAAAATAAGGTGGGATTACTTCCTCACACCTTTTATGGAAAATGTGGGACAGTTTGAGGACAGTTTCATAGAAAACAAGTTAAAGCAGTTCTCATTTGACTCGCTTGTTGGACAGTTGATAATTTCGCTGTGTTTGAGCTCGAATCAGGAACAGGTGTAGGGTCATTAGTCCTAATGGTGCTGTGTGTGGACGTGACAGATGAAACCAGATGACTGTTTGATGTACGGTGTGTGATACTGCATGGTAACTCTACAGTAAGTGAAAGCGCAGGTTCACTGCTGTCCCCCAGGCACCCAGCAGAGTCGCACCATAATAAATATGCTGGTGCTGTTTCTGGCGCAAAGAAAGGAATAAATATGCATCGTAACTGCGATGTGAATGTCATTATTGGTCTCACTGTCACAAGACAATGCAGTGATTAACTGAGGTGAGAAACACGACACGACACAATTCACTGGTTCATTCATGGTGCTGTAATATGATTATTCTGTTCAGGCGGATTTTGTGCCCTGGGAATATTTTGCTCAAACTCATCAGGAGCTCTGCTTTTCATCAGTGACGAAAGATCTATACACATTATTTTTTTTCTAATCAGAATACAAATTTATTGAGCGTTTATTTGAAGTTTAATAAGTTTTTTCTTTCTGAGATATTTTGTTTGTTAAAATCAATCAAAAAATCCTCAAAGTAGTCAGCCCTGTGATGACCTGGCGACTTGTCCAGGGTGAACCCCGCCTTTCGCCCGTAGTCAGCTGGGATAGGATCCAGCTCGCCTGCGACCCTGCAGAACAGGATAAAGCGGCTACAGATAATGAGATGAGATGAGAAATCCTCAAAGTAGTCATGTTTATTTTGTTTTATTGATTTCAATTTATTCTTTTTTAAATCAGTAACAGAGCCTTTAAACCTTCTGCCATCTTCCGCAGAACAATAACGGCATGAAACGCACTTTCAGGTGAAATAAACAAACAGTAAACAGGACGTGGAGGAGTTTTAGTGACGAATAAAATAAATGCAATGGTGCGATTCAGCCATTTTGCTTCCCTTCTGAACTTCACTCAGGCGAGTCGTGTGAACGTTCACTAACGTGTTCCGCTTGCTCGCTAATCACCACAATGGAAAGTAAAATATAAAAAGATCATCTTCGGTGAAATCTCTGCTGTGGAACGGACAGATCTGTCACTAAAGTGTGGATGAGAGTGAGAGAGAATCAGCCTGCTGTGGGTTTTACTGAGTTTTTTATGTAAACAGTGAAGCTACACAAAATGGCTGCCTGCAGCTGTGGCAGCGTTGCCATGGTGACGGCGCCATTTTTTTTTTTATCTGACTGAAACAAGTGGAACTTTTTTCCTCACAGCAGAAGCAGCACTTCACACAGCTGAAATCATTTTCTAGCTGCGAACACACACACACACACACACACACACACACACACACACACACACACACACACACACACACACTTTCCCTTACAGGCATGAATCCAGTGGGCTGAGGAGCGTCAAAATTAATGAGGCAGATATCTCAGCGCTCAGATCAGATCGTGTGTGTGTGTGTGTGTGTGTGTGTGTGTGTGTGTGAGTGAAACAGTGAGAGAGAGAGAGAGAGAGAGAGAGAGAGAGGTGTTAAGACTTGAAGACACACCGCCATCAATAATTAATTCATGAAAAATAATGAGCTTAGAATATATTTCCTATTGTGTGTGTGTGTGTGTGTGTGTGTGTGTGTGTGTGTGTGTGTGTGTGTGTGTGTCTCTGACAACAGAAGAACTGTATTCTATTTCACTCGAGACCGTTACCACGACAACCACAGGCCCGAATCTTAAAGTCCAATCATGACATCGCCAAAACACCTTGAAACACACACACACACACACACACACACACACACACACACACACACACACACACACACACACACTCGGTGTTCTAATTCACTATAGGGTGCCAACTGAGGTTCCCTAAATACAGTTTAAAACTCTCACTTAAAAACACACACACACACACACACACACACCCTTCAGGCAACAAACTAAAAAAAAAAAAAATAATAATAATAATAATAATAATAATGAAATAAAAAGATGAATAATTAAAAAAATAAATGAACACAAAAAAATTAATAAATACAAGAAATGAGTAAAAATTAAACAAATAAAAAGAAAAACAAAAATAAACAAGGAAACACAAGAGTTCTGAGCAAGAATTAGTAATGAGAGAGAAAGAAAGAAAGAAAGAAAGAAAGAAAGAAAGAAAGAAAGAAAGAAAGAAAGAAAGAAAGAAAGAAAGAAAGAAAGAAAGAAAGATGGGAGAAAAAAGCAGACAAAGAAAAGTGGAGAAATAAATAAATGAATAAATAAATAGAAGGAGGAAATAAATTTGCTTCAGTTTATTTTATCATTCATTTATTCAGTGTTTCATCTGTTACAGCACAAAAGCAGGAGGGAATAAAGTGAAGATGGGAGAGAAAGTAAAAAGAGAGAAAGGGAGAGCGAGAGAGAGCGAGATTCTTATCCAATTGGAGAGCTGCTGCTTTGTCAAAGAGAGGCACAACACACACTGATTAACTCTCCTCATTCATAATAATAATAATAATAATAATAATAATAAAGTTGAATTTATATAGCAAGTTTTTCACACCCAAGGTCTCTTTACAATTAGGGAAGAAAAAAAATCCACCAAGAGGGTCAGGATGTAATTCCAGTGGTGTCGCTGCCCACAGTCCCACCAAAAGGCATACGAAGGTCAATCACACAGCCACCGCCACACAACATCACTCACAACACCACGCCAAGCACCGAGCCGCCGCCGCCGCACAGAGCGCTGGACAAACCCCCGATGTTACAGAGCAACGAGCTCACTGCAGTCCACAGCAAGGAGCACAGACATCACCAACAGCACAACAAAGCCTGGAGGGATCCGGCACCCAAAACTGGGTCGAGAGCTACACCAAACCCGGCACCCAAAACTGGGTCGAGAGCTACACCAAACCCGGCGCCCAAAACTGGGTCGAGAGCTACACCAAACCCGGCACCCAAAACTGGGTCGAGAGCTACACCAAACCCGGCGCCCAAAACTGGGTCGAGAGCTACACCAAAACCGGCGCCCAAAACTGGGTCGAGAGCTACACCAAACCCGGCACCCAAAGCTGGGTCGAGAGCTACACCTAAACCGGCGCCCAAAACTGGGTCGAGAGCTACACCTAAACCGGTGCCCAAAACTGGGTCGAGAGCTACACCACAGCCGGCGCCCAAAACTGGGTCCAGAGCTACACCAAAACCGGCGCCCAAAACTGGGTCCAGAGCTACACCAAAACCGGCGCCCAAATCTGGGTCGAGAGCTACACCAAAACCCGGCGCCCAAAACTGGGTCGAGAGCTACACCAAACCCGGCGCCCAAAGCTGGGTCGAGAGCTACACCTAAACCGGTGCCCAAAACTGGGTCGAGAGCTACACCAAACCCGGCGCCCAAAACTGGGTCGAGAGCTACACCAAACCCGGCGCCCAAAGCTGGGTCGAGAGCTACACCTAAACCGGCGCCCAAAACTGGGTCGAGAGCTACACCTAAACCGGTGCCCAAAACTGGGTCCAGAGCTACACCACAGCTGGCGCCCAAAACTGGGTCCAGAGCTACACCAAAACCGGCGCCCAAAACTGGGTCGAGAGCTACACCAAAACCGGCGCCCAAAACTGGGTCCAGAGCTACACCACAGCCGGCGCCCAAAACTGGGTCCAGAGCTACACCACAGCCGGCGCCCAAAACTGGGTTGAGAGCTACACCTAAACCGGCGCCCAAAACTGGGTCGAGAGCTACACCAAAACCGGCGCCCAAAACTGGGTCCAGAGCTACACCACAGCCGGCGCCCAAAACTGGGTCGAGAGCTACACCACAGCCGGCGCCCAAAACTGGGTCCAGAGCTACACCAAAACCGGTGCCCAAAACTGGGTCGAGAGCTACACCAAACCCGGCACCCAAAACTGGGTCGAGAGCTACACCACAGCCGGTGGACAAAACACTCAAACAAAAACAAACATTAAACTCCACAAACACAAGAAGAAAAAAGGAAATAAAAGACAAATGAAAAGCTCCGGCGAGACGCAGCAACCAAATCACACACGGAGTTCTCTCACCCGGAAACGGAACTGGATTCATTGTGTGTGTGTGTGTGTGTGTGTGTGTGTGTGTGTGTGTGTGTGTGTATATATATATATACACACACACACACACACACACACACACACACACACACACACACAAAACCCCGATTCCAAAAAAGTTGGGACAAAGTACAAATTGTAAATAAAAACAGAATGCAATGATGTGGAAGTTTCAAAAATCCATATTTTATTCAGAATAGAACATAGATGACATATCAAATGTTTAAACTGAGAAAATGTATCATTTAAAGAGAAAAATTAGGTGATTTTAAATTTCATGGCAACAACACATCTCAAAAAAGTTGGGACAAGGCCATGTTTCCCACTGTGAGACATCCCCTTTTCTCTTTACAACAGTCTGTAAACGTCTGGGGACTGAGGAGACAAGTTGCTCAAGTTTAGGGAGAGGAATGTTAACCCATTCTTGTCTAATGTAGGATTCTAGTTGCTCAACTGTCTTAGGTCTTTTTTGTCGTATCTTCCGTTTTATGATGCGCCAAATGTTTTCTATGGGTGAAAGATCTGGGGCCTCATTTATAAAACTTTGTGCAGGATTTACGCCAGAAGATGGCGTGCGCACGAAACTCAGAATGTGCGTGCGCACAGAAATATTCCGATTTATAAAACCGTGCGCACGCACGTTCCACGCCAATTTCCCTTTATAAATCACAATCCACTCTAAGTTTGCGGCACCTGTGCGTACCTCAAGACACACCCACAATTGCCTATAAATATTCAGCGAAACGCCCTTAATGAATATTGATATCTGTGGATAACATGCCCAAAACAGAAGGAAAGACAAAGAAGCGCAACTTCACCGACTGTGAAGTTGAAGTGCTAGTAGATGAAGTGGAGCAGCGTCGAGCTGTTTTGTTTGGAGGCCATAGTACGGGAGTTACAAATGCGAAAAAAACGTGTGAATAGCAGCATGTGGCCGATGCAGTCAATTCCGTAGCTTCACAAGCCCGTACTATGGCAGAGGTAAAAAAAAAAACAAAAAAACGGTCCGACATAAAGGTGGACGCCAAGAAGAGGCTCGTGGCACACCGCCAAAGCGTCCGTGCAACGGGCGGGGGGAAGGGGGAGCCGGAGCTCACCCCACTCGATCAAAAACTGGCTGGCATTATAGGGGAAACCCTCCTGAGTGGAGTTGAGCGTGAGGAGGAGGGCGACACCGATGCTGGGCCACATGAACCAGCCGAGGACTCGGGTATGTAATTTTTTTTTTTGGTTGTGTATCAAGGAACCACCTCACATTGCCCGTGTGCCCCTTGTTTGAAATGGGTGTGAAATTAATTGAAATGAGTCTTCATCCAGAAAAAGTATTTTATTAACAAAAAAATTCCCTCGCAGTTGCTGGGTGTGCCAGTGAGGCCAGCAGTGTGTCGGCTGCGGCAGCGGAGGTCCCAAGGACGTCCACGGCCTCCGATGCATGTGCATCCATGCCGAAACCAGCCACCAGCGCCCGTGTCCTAACAGATGCAGTGCTGCAGGTGCAGCGGGAACATGTGGATGCCGTCCGGGAGGTCGCCCGGGAGTTAAAAGAAATAAAAAATGAGTTGTCTGCATTAAAGAATTTCTTAAAAAGTAATCATTTGTTTCCATACCTAATTATTTACAAGCAGCGCATCACCTCCTCGCGCTGGCGCACGGCTCCTGCATTTGGGTGGAATGCCTGGGGATAGGGATCGGGGTCGAGATCAAGGTTGACCTCTTCAGCTTGCAAAGGCACGTTTTGTAGCTGTGCCACATTGTGCAGCACAGCACAGGCCCTAACAATCCTACAGACCTTTTGGGGTCTGTAACACAGCGCTCCCCCCGTGGCATCCAGACAACGCCATCTGCCCTTCAGGAGCCCGATGGTGCGCTCCACAACAGCGCATGCCTGGCTGTGGCGCAGGTTGTAAGTGGTCTCCTCAGGCGTTTGGGGGTTCATAAATGGCGTGAGCAGCCACCGTTTCAGCGGATACCCACTGTCACCTACAACATAACTGAATGAGTAAAGGGTTGAATATTTAGAAATGGTCTAAGAATGGTTACAAATACTTTCAGGATTTACGCATTAATCACCCGCACCCAGACAAGTGCACAAAATTAAGGATTATAAATGTTAAGTCAGTCATGTCTTTGATGCACGATGTTATGTTTGTGTTAAACTTCGATTATTGAACCAATTTCGGGTCGTTCTCCCAGTTTCCTCCTGAGGTCGCATTTTCCACGTTTCCCTTTTTTGTGTGCATACGCATGGGTCAGAGCTTGCGTGGAGGTGCGCACATTTTACCATCAAGTTCACTTTTTATAAATACCGAAGCTTGTGTAGAATGTGGCGTACGCATTCTTTTGTGCGTACGCATCGTTTATAAAGGAGGCCCCTGGACTGCAGGCTGGCCAGTTCAGTACCCGGACCCTTCTTCTACGCAGCCATGATGCTGTAATTGATGCAGTATGTGATTTGGCATTGTCATGTTGGAAAATGCAAGGTCTTCCCTGAAAGAGACGTCGTCTGGATGGGAGCATATGTTGCTCTAGAACCTGGATATACCTTTCAGCATTGATGGTGTCTTTCCAGATGTGTAAGCTGCCCATGCCACACGCACTAATGCAACCCCATACCATCAGAGATGCAGGCTTCTGAACTGAGCGCTGATAACAACTCGGGTCGTCCTTCTCCTCTTTAGTCCGAATGACACGGCGTCCCTGATTTCCATAAAGAACTTCAAATTTTGATTCGTCTGACCACAGAACAGTTTTCCACTTTGCCACAGTCCATTTTAAATGAGCCTTGGCCCAGAGAAGACGTCTGCGCTTCTGGATCGTGTTTAGATACGGCTTCTTCTTTGAACTATAGAGTTTTAGCTGGCAACGGCGGATGGCACGGTGAATTGTGTTCACAGATAATGTTCTCTGGAAATATTCCTGAGCCCATTTTGTGATTTCCAATACAGAAGCATGCCTGTATGTGATGCAGTGCCGTCTAAGGGCCCGAAGATCACGGGCACCCAGTATGGTTTTCCGGCCTTGACCCTTACGCACAGAGATTCTTCCAGATTCTCTGAATCTTTTGATGATATTATGCACTGTAGATGATGATATGTTCAAACTCTTTGCAATTTTACACTGTCGAATTCCTTTCTGATATTGCTCCACTATTTGTCGGCGCAGAATTAGGGGGATTGGTGATCCTCTTCCCATCTTTACTTCTGAGAGCCGCTGCCACTCCAAGATGCTCTTTTTATACCCAGTCATGTTAATGACCTATTGCCAATTGACCTAATGAGTTGCAATTTGGTCCTCCAGCTGTTCCTTTTTTGTACCTTTAACTTTTCCAGCCTCTTATTGCCCCTGTCCCAACTTTTTTGAGATGTGTTGCTGTCATGAAATTTCAAATGAGCCAATATTTGGCATGAAATTTCAAAATGTCTCACTTTTGACATTTGATATGTTGTCTATGTTCTATTGTGAATACAATATCAGTTTTTGAGATTTGTAAATTATTGCATTCCGTTTTTATTTACAATTTCTACTTTGTCCCAACTTTTTGGGAATTGGGGTTGTATGGTGTGTGTGTGTGTGTGTATATATATGCACTTGTGTGTGTATACAGTCACTGAATCTCCTCGTTGAGATGCAAAGCAACAGCAGATTTAAATCAATTACATCATACCTCACTCACATACCACTCCATCATCATCTCTGTATCTCCCTCCCTGTCTCCCCATCTGTCTGTCTCTCTCTCTCTCCGTCTCTCTCTCTCCCATCTCTCTCTCTGTCTCCCCGTCTCTCTCTCTCTCCCTGTCTCCCTCTCCCTGTCCTCAGCCTCCTGCGTTCAACACTTTTAATCTAAACAATAAAATGTTTCTGCTGAGTCTGAGAACCTTCATCAAATCTAAATATACCCCCCCCCCCCCACACACACACACACACTCTACAGTGGTGCGTACTTTGGGACATTTACCAATTGCATATGCATATTTATGCTAATATTAAATGTGTGTATCAGCTAACCACGCCCACTGCAGTGAGTGTAATGAAAGGTCAGCTTATGGCCAATCATCGAACAGCTAATGGCTAACAGCTGACAGCTAGCTCATGTTCACTGGATGATGGAGTAAGGCGTGGCTGTGATGTGGTGGGCAGGTCTTTGTTACGGTTATGAAAAGTAAATTGAGGAAAGGCAGAACTGAAAAAAGGGAAGGAGAAAATTTCACAAAAACATAAGGACCAAAAAAAATTTAAGAACTAAGAAAAAAAAGTGAGGGATAATAAACAAAAAGAAAGAAAGAACGAAAGAGGGAAAGACAGACAAAGCGGAGTCGTGAGGTGATTCCCGACAGGAGTGTGATTTGGGATTTTAACCAGGGAAATTTCAATATGTTAATGTATGCAAATAATATATTTGCATATCAGCAATTACACTTACAGCAGAAACAACAAACACGTCAACTCCACACCTACCACACACACACACACACACACACACACACACCCCTACTGAGTGTACCCTGTTACAATAACCTGTGCTTCACCCAATCAGAACAGAGACGACACCTTTATCCACCTGACTGAGTTTATTTACATCAACATTTACATATGTTCACCTGGCAACCAATCAGGGATCAGTATGCAAATCACCACCATTCTATCTGAAAATGAGCCAAATGAACTGTGCGAGATGAGAGTGTGTGTGTGTGAGTGTGTGTGTGTGAGTGTGTGTGTGTGTGTGTGTGTGTGTGAGTGTGTGTGTGTTCGTGGGGGATATTTTAAGACCTTAAACTTTCCTGAAGGCTTCTGTCATCTCACACACACACACACACACACACACACACACACACACACACACACACACACACACACACACACACACCTGACCCCAAATGATGAATATCAGTGTCAGCAGGTCATCTGAGAAGCAACACACACACACACACACACACACACACACACACACACACACACACACTCTTTTCTCTTTGGGGTTTGTATTCCATCATTATCTCTCACCTTGTCATAAGGCAACTCCACTCTCTCTCTCTCTCTCTCTCTCTCTCTCTCTCTCTATCTCTCAATAAATGAGTGCTAATTTATCTTCACAAGTTTTTAACTCAGCTCAGTTTTAGCACAACATTTCCATATGCATATTTATGTAAATGAGCCTGGGTGCAGTTGAGGAGCAACACCATTCAGTTAAAAGATCACACACGGACACATGGTGAGAAGGGCGGGGCTTACTGTAAACACAAACAAAACAAATTATAAAATCAAACATATAAATACATGAATAAATAAATAACAGAATGCAAAGACATGAAAGAAACACAAACACACAAACAAATAGACAAATAATGGAGGAAGATAATGAAAAAACAGGCAGAAAGAGGAAAAACTGAAAAAATAAAAACAATTATAAAAGAAAGAAAGAAAATCAATAAAATAGATAGAAATAAAAACAGAAGTCAATCAACCAACCAACCAACCAACCAAATAAAATCAGCGAATGACAGAGAAAGAAATTTCAGGAAAAAGAAACAAACTAAAAATTTGCTACAAATCACAGGAGAAAAACAAAAAAATTAAATAACATATAGAAAAGAAAGAAAAAAGAAAGACTCTTTTGGCTCATTAAGATCCATATTTTTAACAAAGTGTTTTTGCACGTCACCAGCGTGGGGTGTTTTAACAACTCAGGCTTTTCGGTGCTTCTCAGTATGGTCTGGGAGGCGGGGCTTAAGGGGGCGGAGCATTCTAACATGATTGAGGTTGTCCGAGATGGTGGGCTGGAGAGCGCTGCAGCATTCAGCTCAGAGAAACCGAGTGTGGATGAGACTTGGACAGAAACTTGCAGTTTCAGAAGAAAAGTAACTCGAGAAGTTGAACTACGCCTCCACTGATCAACTCCGTTACAGGAAGCGGAACAAAATTCTCTCTCAGGAGTCACGCTGAAAAAAAAACCCTACAATCCAGAAAAAAAGTCATTAAAATAACATCATGGGAAAGAAATTAAACATCTTGAATCTCAAAAGCACCGATATGAGCGTGGATCATCATCACCACTATCATCACCACCATCATCGTCATCACTACCACCACCACTACCATTATCATCACCATCACCATCATCATTGTCATCATCACCTCCACCACCATCCTCATCACCACAGTCATCATCATCACCACCACCACCCCCGTCACCATCATCATCACCAACATCATCACTATCATCATCACCATCACCCTCATCATCGCCACCATCGTCACCCTCATCATCATCACCACCATCGTCATTGCCACCGTCGCCATCACCACCATCATTGTCACCACCGTCACCCTCATCACCACCACCATTGTCATCATCAGCACCACCACCACCATCATCACTATGACCTTCGCCACCACTGTCACCATCATCATCATCATCATCACCACCCTCACCACCTCCACCACCACTGTCACCATCATCATCTCCACTGTCACCATCATCACCACCATTACCATTGCCACTACCCACCATCGTCATCACCTCCACCGTCACCATCCTCACCACCATCACTGCCATCACCCTCATCATCATCACCACCGTCACCATCATAACCATTGCCACTACCACCATCATCGTCACCATCATCACCACCATCACCATCATTGCCACCACCAGCATCATCATCGTCACCACCATCGTAACCACTGTCATCACCACCATCATCACTATTGTTACATCATTGTCAACACCTTCACCATCATTATTGTCACCAATGTCATCACTATCATTGTCTCCACCATCATCATTGTCACCACCATCATCAACACTGTCATCACCACCATCAGCATCACCACTATTGTTGTCACCACAGTCACCGTCATCATCACAGTCACCATCATCATCGTCACCACCGTCAACATCACCATCACCTTCATGACCCTCATTATCACCTTCATCTCAGAACAACATTGAGACTTTTTCCTGGGGTGGAGAATCTTCTCTCTTACTCTCTCTCTCACACACACACACACACACACACACACACACACACACACACACACACACAGAGTACATTAGCATTTCAGAGAGAAGAGAGCAGTGAGGTAGCGGAGTTGTGCGTTTTCCCCTCGGGATTGTGAAGGAAAAAAACTAACTGATCGAAAGCAGTGAAGTTCCAACTGTATGACAAAAAAGAGAGTACAAACTTTACAAATTAGGTGTGTTTTAGAACACACACACACACACACACTTCTGCTACAAAACTCCAGCGCTCTTCAGTGCTGTCTTCTGATTGGCTGAGCCCATTATAGAGAACAACAACAACAACGTGACTCCATCATTATCAACGCTCTCAACACTGAAGTGCATCGAAAAACGGACAAACTGGTTTACTGACCTGATCGACAGAAGATTGTGTTCTACACAAAGCACCACACAGTGCCGGTTTTTCTACCTAAAATGTAAAATAGTGGGCGGAGTTTATGCAACAAGACTCATTTGCGAGGAGTTACCGTACCGTTCCACAGGCAAGTTTTCCTGGAACATCACGCCGTTTATCTCTCTGATCTCACAGGAATTCATCAGCAATTTTATTTTTAATTATTAAACAAATGGAACAAGTGTACGTGCTACAGTCTGTCAAACAGGTTCTCTTCTCACATATTATTATTATTATTATTCCGCGTGCGAGCCCCAGCGTGACGGCCCACACAGTGAACAGAGTCTGGTGGAAATGGACAGGCCGTGGTTTGAGACGGAGCCGTTAGGTTTAAAAACGGAAGATGAAACGAGGAGTGATAAAGACTGTTCTGATCATCTCCGCTCCATCGTTCCTTTTTCTAATCCCTCGTTCTCTCCATTCCTCTTTGGCCAAGTTTACATTAGACCGTATCTGTCTCGTTTTCTTCGCGGATGCACTGTCCGTTTACATTAAAATGCCTGGAAACGCCGGGAAACGGGAATCCGCCAGGGTCCACGTATTCAATCCAGATCGTGTCTGGTCCGCTGCTGTGTAAACATTGAGAATACGCGGATACGCTGTGCTGAGCTCTAGCTGGCGTCTCATTGGACAACGTCACTGTGACATCCACCTTCTTGATTCGCTGGCGTTGGTCATGTGACGCGACTGCTGAAAAACGGCGCGGACTTCCGCCTTGTATCACCTTTCATTAAAGAGTATAAAAGTATGAAAATACTGCAAATACTGATGCAAATACTGCCCATTGTGTAGTTATGATTGTCTTTAGGCTTGCCATCCTTCCACTTGCGAGTGGTAAGTGATCTGCGCTGGGATCTCACACACAGCGGCTCAGTCCCGAATCACTGCTCGTGCACTTCACTCGCGCGCTCTGTGAGCTGCGCAGGGCCGGAGTGCGCACCCTCCAGAGGGCACTCGCTGTTCAGGGCGGAGTGATTTGGAGCGCAGGATGCCTGCGGAGCCGAGCGTATCCGTGTATTGGCGTTGCTGTGTGCACGCTAATCATTTTAAAAACGTTAATCTGATGATCCGCTGATACGGTCTAATGTAAACCCAACCTTTTCCTTTTTCATCTTCCCTTTACATGTTGCATTGTCTCTCTTTCACCTCCATCTTCTTTGTAGCTTCCTCGATAATTTTATTCTGTGCTTTTCCCCTCATCCTCCGTTTCCTCTCTCTCTCTCTGTGTAATTCCATCTATTTTCCTTTTCTCTTTCCCTTCTTTTCTCTCCCTCTCCATTCCTCACCTTTTCCTCCATCTCCTCTCCAAGCTCTCTTTTATCCCTATTCTGAACCTTATTGCCGTCTCTCATCCTTTCTATCTCTCGCTTCCTTTTTCCCCCTCAGACATTGCCGCAGTCGTTTGAGCTTAAAAAAAAAAAAACAATCGGATTATTATTATTCGGATTATTATTATTATTATTACTACTACCACCACTAACTCATACATTTCTCTAATTTTAGACAGAAAAGTGGATTTCTGTCACCAATTCCCCATTTAGTGTGTGTGTGTGTGTGTGTGTGTGTGTGTGTGTGTGTGTGTGTGTGTGTGTGTTCGCGACTAATGAAATGGTTAGAATTCGGAGCCCAGCAGCCATGTCCTAATTCTCACTTGCAGTAGCATATTAATTTTCCGGAGTTCATAATAGGACTTCCCTTCCCCACGGCGCTGCACAAATTGGATCAATTTTCATAATCTGTCATTGTTGGTGAACGGCGGGTCCCGTCTCCCCGAACGCTTATTGATCTCCATCTGCCTCCGACGCTTCACCTCACTCGTCTGTTCGCCGAAACGACAACATGGGAAACGCGTTACAAACAGAAGAGGCTGAGCTCTCAATCCCAGTCCTGCGTTCCAGTCCGGTTTCCAGGGTGTGAGCAGGGAGGTACAGACACGCCCGGACACACCCGGACACGCCCGACCTCAAGAGCAACAGCAGTGCAACTGAAGTGGGACGTCCATGCTGGTCACATGTCCTGAACCACACCCTGTCCCCTCGATACTGAAGCTCTTTTACAGTCAGGTCCAGCAGAAGAGTGTGGAAGGTCCACCAGAGCCCCGGTCTGCACTCCACGCTCGTTACTCCTGTGGAAGCAGTCGGTGGTTTCCAGCTTCCTCCGTTTGCTCAGTGATTTTTTTTTTTTGGGGGGGGGGATTAAGTCCAGATCCTGAATATCCAGAGTGATCTGTTCCCACAGATTAATGACCCTTTGTCCACAGGATGCTACGTTCTCAGAACCCAATGCCCATGTTTCCAGGACACCATGTTCATAAGGTTCTCTGTTTGCGGAGCCCCCATTTTCCAGGATAGTCAAATTTTCTAGAAAAGAACCCCACATTCAAGAACAAAAGTCCCTTTTTTCCCCAGGAACATTTTAATTTTTGCTGACCCAACCCCCCGATGTTTTCAGGGTCTTTTTTTTTCCTTGAAAAAGAACCCGATGTTCACAGTGTAATGACCGTTTTCTAGAAAAGGATCATGATGTTCTCAGGCTTTTTTTCTTGGAAAAGAACCCTATGTTCCCCTGGTCATTACATTTTTCTAGAAAAATAATGCCTTATTCTCAAGGTCATGATTTTATTTTTTTCTTGGATTTCTTATTTATATAAGTATATAAAAGCATGCTGTAGTCTCAGGGTCATTACATTTTCCTAGAAAAAGAATCCTGTCTTCTCAGCCTTACAAAAAAAAATTTCAAGAAAAAAAAAAACAATGCTCTTGTGGTCGTTATATTTTTCTAGAAATATTACGGAAATACATAATGTTACTTTTTTTTAAAAATCTAACTGAATGTTCTCAGGCCCCTCTGCTCCCCCATATTCATTTTTTCTAGAAAAAGAGCCATTTTTACTCAAGACACTACATTATCACCATCCTAGGTTTAAAGCTAGCTTGCTAATGAGCTAGCTTTCTTTCTAGCGGGGTCAAAGCTGTCTTTATGTCCCCATGTTTGCAGGAACTGATGTACCTGGAGCCTCTACATCTCAAACCTTCCCATGTTCTGTGGTTGATGTTCAACCCGGATAATAAATTGGTATTTGAACATTTCCCTTTATAAAATGAAAAATCGATTCAGTTGTATTGAATTAAAAACATGACATTTCAGCCCACTTACAAGAAACGATGACGGCTTTTTCGGGATGCTGAAATGTCATGTTTTTAATTTAATAAAGTCATATCGACGTTTTGCTTTTACAGAATGAAAGCTGTGCTCGTTCCTCAGACGCTGTGAGGTTTGAGGGGATTCGGGTGAAATTCCCACCCAGTTCCCTCACTGGACCAGGTACTGAACAATCCAACAAACATCAGAACCCTAAAACCGTAAACCGGCTGTGCGTCAGTTAAATCTCTACAGGGACTGAATTCACACTGTATTTAAAATTAGGCTTAAAAACATCCCTGAGCAGCGAATTCTGGAACCCGGGAACACAAGACCCTGAAAGCACAGGGACCCGGGAAGATCAGCACTGAGGAATATGGAATATCGGGAACGGGGAGCACGAGGACTCGGGAAAATGGGGCCCTGGAATCCAGAGACCCAGAAAGCCAACACTGAGGCTCTGTTCTTCAGACCCTGGATGATTCACTGGTTCCACTGCAGGTCCTCACGGCACCGAGCGCAAACCTCGGCCTCATTTTTAAAACAATAACAGACGTTATTACAACAATACTGAAATAACAAAATTACCAACAATCCTCAGAAGACTTGAACACCGACTTCCCGAAACGAGCTCTTCATCCAGCAAGCGCTTCAATTAAAACAATTTAATCAGGGTTTGCTCACGAGGGCCGGCGAGTGGCGCGGACGCCATCCTGATTACAGAACAGCACAGTCACACGCCCGCTACGATATCAACGCTCACACACACTCCTCTCGGGAGCCTGTCTCACTGCCTCCCTGCCCATCTCTCTGTCTCACTCTCTCACTGCCTGCCTCACTGCCTGTTTCTCTGTCTCACTGCCTGCCTCTCTGCCTGTCTCACTGCCTCCCTGCCCACCTCTCTGTCTCACTGCCTGCCTCTCTGCCTGTCTCAATGCTCATCTCACTGCTCGTCTTTCTGCCTGTCTCACTCTCTCACTGCCTGTCTCTCTGACCGCCTCACTGCCCACCTCACTGTCTCACTGCCTGTCTCGCTGCCTCGATGATCATCTCACTTCCCGTCTCTCTGCCTGCCTCATTGTCTCTCTGCCTTACTGCCTGTCTCACTGCCTTCCTATCTCACTGCCTGTCTATCTGCCTCATTCCTCGTCTCACTGCCTTTTTTTATGACCTGTCTGTATCACTTCCTGCTCGTCTGTCTCACTGTGTCTGTCTCTCTGACTCCCTGTCTGTCTGTCTCTCTGACTCATTGTTTGTCTCTCAGTCATTTTCTACCAATTTTCTGAAATCTCTTCCACTGCTCACCCTGAACCCTGCATTCTGTCTGCTTCGATCCCTCCCTTTCTTTATTATACCACTTTCTGCACATCTCTCTCTCTCTCTCTCTCTCTCCTCCATCTTTCTTTTTCTCCATCTTCCTTTCAGTCTTGGGCCTCCTTCTGTCTCTCTTTTCTATCCTCCCACACACACTTTTTTTTCAGAGGACATATCCGGTGTAGAGCATCGAGCAGAGGAGAAGAATACAGTCCCCAACACACACACACACACACACACACACACACACACACACACACACACACACACACACACACACACACACACACAGAGGGAGGGAGTGAATAAAGCCGTCCTGCTGTGAATCAGAGCAGTGTGACTCTGCTGAATGAGTCACAGAGATTCACAGCGTGTGTAAGAACAAAAACACCGGCGCAATCCAGGAGACAAAACGTTTTCGTTTTAAATCAGGATCCGGTTTCAGATTAAATTCCTGACTAAATATAAATAAATAAATAAATAAATAAATAAATAAATAAATGACAACTTTTGTTATACATTTAATAATGTATTAAATTTAGCGCCCAGCTGTTGGTAAACACCTTGAGACGGAGCGCGGCCTCCTGGACGTCCCGGATTTAAGCAATCGGTTTATTATTAGATGAAAACGCCCTGGGACGCAGCTGGACCGTCGGATTTAGGAGACACTGCCCATCCAAGCAAAAAAAGAAGCCAAAATTAAACGTCTGATCTGACTCCGTCTGTGCCGAGACTTTCACCCGATGCGTTCTCTTGGGACTTTAGAAAAACTTGAACTGACTCGTCATAGCCTTCAACACTCTTTTACTCTGATGATGTCAGTGACGTCGAAACATCAGTTTATGATATCACCAGCTTTTATTATTCAATAAATAAATTCTACAAAATTATCAGCTCTAACAGTCCAGTTCTCTCACAGCTGAGCGCCCGGATCTTAAAGATAACAACAGCTTCAACGCAAGTCCTTAAAATGGAATAAGAAGGAAAATCCCCACTGTAGCCCCGCCCACACATTTATATAATAAGACACTGATGTTCTAGTATATCCGTTTTTTTTTTTTAATTTCACTCAACGCCAAACTGGAGACGATGAGCGTTAGCGCTACATGTTACGTTAGCGATGTGAACAATCCTGCCACCACAAGTGACCCTGAGATGTTTTTTTCTGTTTCTGGGTCAGAAAACAAGAACAATTTATTCATTGCTCTAACATAGCAATAAATTTAAATGCTGGATATTTATCATCATTAATTAGCTTTTTATTTTTTAAAACAGAACGTATACATTTTTAGATTTTAATAATTATTTATTTTGTGCTTTAAAATTTGTTTTGTAAAATTGTGCAAAATTGTCCGTTCTCGATTTTTACTTCACATTGTGAAGCACTTTGAGATACATTTTAATAATAATAATAATAATGTTATGATTGAAACTTTAATAAAATCAACTTATGAGTAAAATGTATTTAAATAAGACCGAACGCTGATCTGGTGTAATAAAAATCACTGCAAAGATGATGATCATCCACTAATTAGCCAAAAGCTAAAGCTAACATGAAGGTAAATTCACACACTGATGAACAGCTCTCGTGTACAGATCTAACGTTATAGTGCATTCACACTCGCTTCGATGTCACGTGGCGTAAAGCTCGCGGTACATTCTGGGTAACACGCGTCATCCCTCAGCTGCAGGAAAAACTCCACTGAACCGAACTGCGATCGCGAGTTCCGCCCAGATTCAGCACTCGGCACGATTCGGTAACAGCGCTAATCACACGTCCTCGGCGTTCGGAAGACATCCGAGCGCTGAACACGCGGGAGATAAACAGGAAGTGGTGTTTTAGCGCTGTCAGTCGAGCGGTATAGATTTTCTGACGTGCGGAAACTCGGCCAAACAGCGATTTAAATTCCTCTCGGTTTTCAGTGAGGAGAAAACAGACTCGGAGACCTCGGCACGGCTGAAGATAACTGAAAGTGACACCGGCACAGGAAAAAGAAAATGCAAAACACTCCCTCACACACACACACACACACACACACACACACACACACTTTCAGGCAGCGGTACGTGGGATTCAAGGTGCTAGAAATCGAGAGCTGCGTTACATTCAGCCAGATTTTCACCAGGGATCAGATTCCAGAACGTTCCAGCACTTTTCTCAAAAAACATTAAACACCGTGTGTGTGTGTGCGTGTGAGAGAGAGAGAGAGAGAGAGAGAGAGAGAGAGAGAGAGAGAGAGCAATGACACAGATATAACACACCGTTTCCAGAACAATCTGTCATTTACACCTTTATTTGTCACTCTGAACTCTAACAATCTCGTCACACACCAAATCCAAAATCCACACCAACCTCAGAGAATCACCTCCTCACCCACATAATAATAATAATAATAATAATAATAATAATAAAATAATAATAAAATAATAATAAATTATTATTATTATTATTATTAATTTTCCACACTTTATATTCTAGTCAACTTTATTTATCAGACTATTTAGTTTTCATTCAGAAAAAACTTAATAATAAAGATAATAAATGATGTCATTCATATTTATTAGTAATAAAGCTGATAGAGTAAAAAAAATTTTTTTTTGATTTTCACTTGATTTTTTTTCTCCTCCCTCTGAGTTTTTTTTGTCCTCACATGCAGAAATAAAGAAAATTATTGATGTGTATGTTTTACTATTAAAATAAAATCATGCATCACTGAGAAACTTAAACAAATCTGGGATAATAATTCAAAAATAATTGAATTTTTTTAATAATACAGACTCGAGATTTTTTTCATGTGAAAAACTATTTACTGCGTTAAAGCGTCTCGATAATTCGTTATGGTTTGTTTCCCCCTCAGGAAACCTTTCCGAAGAGAGGGAGAAGGGGAAAGGTGAAAAAGACAAAAAAGTAAGAAAATAAAAAAAAAAAGGCAGGTGTGTGTGTGCGCGCGTGTGTGTGTGTGTGAGAGAAACAACCCGGAGTGTGATTTATTTGTTCCACGGTGATGATACTGTGATTGATTATTTTTAGCAGTGGAAGCTAATTGATGTGTGTGTTTAATAAATTATAAAAAGAAGAAAAGAGTGGCGCGAGTGCTGAAACTGTCCGGATCGATAAACTGCATTAAATAAACGTTTCATAAATCTGAGAGAGCTTTTACACACATCGGCTACGACACACCACCGTCAGCGCACTAGCTTGCACTCTCTCTCTCTCTCTCTCTCTCCCTCCCTCCCTCTAGTTTCTCAGCTTCTGTTCGTCTTTTCACTTTCCCCGAGTCGAGGGACGAACCTGTACTCGTTTAATTACCTATAGATCCATTAATGACTTCTCCCTCGATGAGAGAGAGAGAAGAGAAACTCTCCGTTCATTCAATACGCTAAATTAGGGCCTTCGATTCTCCACCGTGCTACGAGCCGATCGCTAAGTGACGACCTTTTCCTCACCCCTCTGCTTGATACACACGAACACACGCCATCACCGACATCACTAAATTAGCATTCAATCGCAAGGTTTCTATAAACCTGTTTTAATTCAAAGGAAAAAAAATCGTTGCGTCTGTTAGCAAGCTAAGCACAAAAACAAACTGCTAAACCATTAGCTAAAAAAAAACAAGCTAAAAGTATTGATGGGATTTCATCATTTCAGTCACGGTTGACTTTAGAAGTGCGCTCATGTCTTACTTGAGGCATCACCTGAATATTTTAAACACTTATAAAAGAAGATGTGAGCACAATTTTTTTCAGCGTGAATGCTTAGCACTAGCATAAATGAAGCATTAGCCAAGAACAGGAAGAGACTCTGAAATCTCTCAGTTGTTGATGCAGCAATATAATGTTCACACTTTCAGGCTCGCCTCAGGGAAACCTCTCACACACACACACACACACACACACACACACACACACACACAGTTTGCCTCCTATTGAACAGAAAGCTAACCACAAATCACACTCGACTCTCTCGGGCTCGTCAGGAAAGTGTGAAGCCGAGTGTAAATTTCCCTTCCGTCTCCCGTCTACGATTCTTACAACAAACAATCCTCACTAATTCTCCAGAACCTTCAACAAACCCACAAACTCACTGTTTTATGTCAGAAAACGTTTCATAGGTTTATTTTTTATGCTCGAGAAACAACTATAATAATAATAATAATAATAATAATAAAAATCACCCAGGAACATCTCTCCGCCTTCAGCCTCATTACCAATGCAAACATTCTGAATATGCATGAGGATGCAAATGAGATGTGAAACGTTCTCCTTTGCGTCCTTTTCGATTCAAATTGATTGTTTTATTTTTGTATCTGCAGCAAAATCCATTTCCACTGTGCAGATGAAACGTCGGCGGAACGTTCCAGAGAGAACTGCGAGGATTATCAGACGTTTTGTGGATAATTTTAGTCATGATTTTATCAGCCAATCAGGAAAGAGCAGTCAGTCAGATGGATTAATTTTATTTGCTTGTTTGTTTACGACACAAAGGATAAACAGCTGAATGTTCTTAGCCAATCAGGAAACAGCTCAGATGGTTGAATCGGTCTGATTTATTTATTTATTTATTTATTTATTTCTGTTTCAGTTTCACAAGGACAAATTCACTGATTTTTTTTTTTTTAGCCAATCAGGAAACAGCTCAGGGCGGCACGGTGGTGTAGTGGTTAGCGCTGTCGCCTCACAGCAAGAAGGTCCGGGTTCGAGCCCCGGGGCCGGCGAGGGCCTTTCTGTGTGGAGTTTGCATGTTCTCCCCGTGTCCGCGTGGGTTTCCTCCGGGTGCTCCGGTTTCCCCCACAGTCCAAAGACATGCAGGTTAGGTTAACTGGTGACTCTAAATTGACCGTAGGTGTGAATGTGAGTGTGAATGGTTGTCTGTGTCTATGTGTCAGCCCTGTGATGACCTGGCGACTTGTCCAGGGTGTACCCTGCCTTTCGCCCATAGTCAGCTGGGATAGGCTCCAGCTTGCCTGCGACCCTGTAGAAGGATAAAGCGGCTAGAGATAATGAGATGAGATGAGATGAGGAAACAGCTCATTTGTTTGAGTCAGTTTGTTTGTTCGTTTACTTCCTTATTTAATCTCCACAACACAGACAGAGCTGAATGTGATCAGCCAATCAGGAAAGTCATTCTTCTCCAGTCATTTTATATATATATATATATATATATATATATATATATATATATATATATATATATATACACACACATACACCAGTGGCGGCTGGTAGTCTTTCAAACAGGGGAGGCTGGTCGGTTACAATATTTCCAGATTTTAAAAGAAAAAACACATCAATTTTGCCCATACTCTTGCCTCTGATCTGGCTGATTGTTGGCAGCGTCACAAACTGTGAAATAACAGGTTCTTTTGGCCCATTAGCCTACTGTCCAATATACATGATGGTGGTGTTGGGGGGGGGGAGGGGTATATTTTAACATTTTATATTTTAAAATTGTGGCATGCTGTTTAAAAATTGATCATTATTGAAAGCAGCTCTTTGTCAGGAACCTCAGCAGTAACAGCAGAGTGTTCTGGAATAGGCACAAGCACTGACCTTGGGGAGCCAAACATAGAGCTGGGGGCCACACATTTCATTCAATGACACTTTCCCTATATTTTACTTATTTTGACTGAGAAATGTTTTATTGACAATTTTGATAACCCTTCACTTTTAATCCAGGTCTGTAGTGTGAAATGTTCTCGGCTGCGTTTTTGTTTAAAAATGTTTTCCAAATTGTAGCTGTGTTTAATTCATATCCAGAAAAATATATATTCCAATATAATATACTCAGCATAAACATTTTAAATAGATTCTATATTTTTGGTCCATCCATGACATATTACTAAAGTAGCCTATTTACTGTTGTTGATGTGGGTCACTTGCTGTTAGCCAATTCACTTTCTCATACCAGGAGAGCTGAAAGGAACGAGTATTATTCCCTACCTTTTTCACCAAGTCAATTTGAGGCGTTGGTCTACCCTGCTCTTTAATTTTAATTTTTTCCTCGAAAGGAAGACTGGCAAATGGCTTCGCCAAAATTAAATCAGCAATGCTTGGCATCCGTGCGCAGCTTTCTTGCTAGCTGACTAGCCCCCTCAAGTTCAAGTTCAGTCACTCAAATAAACGACATTTCTGGAACTAAGATAGCAAACTTGACAACACTATATTTACACTTTATTTACAATGAAAATATATACAAACTAAAAAAGCTGGTAGAAACCGTATGTAATGAATGAAATCGAAATGTAAGCCGATCTCTTACAATACACCACAGCACTTGCGAATCCGCATGGGACTGAACTGAGATTCACCGCTGCCTGTCTATATTTGAAACGAGCCGTCAATCAAAGAAAATATCCGGCCGCTTTCACCAATCACCAGTCTCCTTGCGGAAACTGCCATGTCCCTCCCACTGTGAGGCTGGGAGTCCGTGGGCGGGCGTTTTCGCAGTATTTGTCCAATAACCGTCTTGTATTTTGATATTGAAAAGCGCAGAGCTCCCAAATGCCATTGAAGTGCACTGAGGCTGGGCTGCATCGCGCTGTCACGAGGGGGAAAAACTCATGCACACATTAGGTGAACTGGGGAAAGTTATAACGGAATGATTTCGCACTGTAGTTGGGTTGAGCACATATATTTCTATGATTCTGGATCTGAAATAGCAATGTTATAAGGTCGGCTATAACATAAGCCTAGCGCAATTCATCCTACACGATGTTCGTCATTTTTAGAGGAGGCTGAGCCTCCCTCGTTGTCTTAAAGCAATCGCCCGTGATATATATTTATTTATTTATTTTTAAATCGGACCAACCTTCAGCGAAACGCCTAATTTTGCAACCTTTAACAATCAGAACTTGCTAAAAACACATGAACCAAGTTCCTTAACCCAATTTGGACTTGTATAATATGATTTAGTTCCCTGCGTCATGTGGTTTGGGACAGAGCCACAGCCGATGGCCGGTCGCCATAGTAACAGAGAGCGCGTCTTACAATCGGAAACGTGTAGTTTAGCCTCGTTTATCGAACAACGCTGCTAAAAGATACACACCACATGCATGAAACTTGTGTGTACTAATTAGTTCGGGATTGTGTGGTTTGAGACGCAGCCAAACCGAATATCCAGTTGCCGTGGAAACTGAATGCGCAGTCATGGCGAATCATTTATGAGTTTAGCTAGCTGATGCCATCTTAAGTAAAGGGTATGGACACCACGTAGCATCATTTAGATTATTTACTACAGTATTATGCGGTTTGGGACGTCACCAAAGGCAATGTCCAGTTGCCATGGTAACCTGGAAAAAGTCTGTGTGTGTATGTGTGTGTGAGAAAACCAAGTGCTTAAATAAACAGATGTTGTTTTTATCACTAAAGGAAGCCCACGAATTGGACTGAGCAATTTATTTCTCTATATGATGTGACAGGAAAAGTTTGTGCCCCCCCCCCGATCTGTATTGAAGCCGGTAGAAGTTTTTCCGCTAATTATCCTGACACAGTAATGTAAACAAGGAAGAGAGAGTTGCTATGGAAACGCCATCTGCCGTTTCAGCTTCTCGTCTTGCTTCGGCGTTAATTAGCGCCCAACTTTCAGAAACGTTTGCCGCAAGGCGTTGAAACTCGTCTGGCCACGAAAAGACATGGAGACGTGCCAAACTCACAGACGCACAAACTGGCTAATGGTGCTAGCTTACTGTATGCTAGCATGCTCATTTCACACACTGTCTGCTGCAGAAGTACATCCCACATGGAGCAAACAGTTGTCACGGAAACTCTTAAGCGCTTATGTGTTACTATTTTCGGCATGTATACTGTCTAATATAAAATAAAGACAACATGAATATGCGGTCACCATGGAAACTTCGACTTCACATCGTAATTGTGCTTCGGTAGAACAATCGATTTATGACAACATTACACACTTTGCAACATAGCCAATGATCAGTTGTCATGGTAACAGTCATGACTCAACTGCCACAATAGCCATTCGTTCTGTTTGGCTAGCTACACCACGTAGCATGCTATCTGCCATTTTGTCAGTATCCAGTCTACTGAGTGGTTTGAGACGCAGTGGTTGGTCGTTATGGTAACTGAGGAAGCTTTGTGCATGTAAACAGTTAGAGTAGTTTCACAATGATGGCTACATCCTGAAAGATGTGCAGCACAAGCAAAATGCAATTCTGACATCATCTGCAGCAAAGAAAAAAACAACATCATCGTGTCATCGATGACAAATCCAATGACAGTGGTGAGATGTGATGCTGTAAACACTTCAGCTGATAGCATGAGTATGTTAGCATGTTAGCACTTTTTTTAGAATTTAGGCTACAACTCTACGCAAGCTCCAGGCTCGACGTCCATCACGCTGCTCTGAAATCCGAGGTCCGATTCCTCCATCCAGGTCTGAAAGGACAGAGGCGAGTGTGAGGAAAGTGAGAGTAATAGCTCATCATGTGGAAATTGGTGTGGACAGCGGGAGGGGAGGAGGTGTGTGACTTTAACACAGCGAGAAAATTACAGTCTTCCACCGTAAGGACTGTAATTCATCCGTAAAAGGTCAGGAGAGTTACGGGAATGTCGCAAGACTTTCAAGTGAGTGAGAGAGAATGAGAAAGAGAGAGGAAGGGAAAAAAGAGGACGGAAGAAAGACAGACGGCAGGCAGAAAGACAGCAGGGATGAGGACGGTGGCGGAGAGGAAGACGAGAGGATCATTAATAAGGCATGTCCTCATCCCAGCGTGAGCCGACACACTGGCCAGAGACCCGTTAACACACACGACCTACAATTACACACACCGTGCCCCATCAGCACACGCCTCCTGAATACATCGCAGTCTCTCGCACACACACACACGTCTTAAAATATTGCCTTTTTTCCTGTAACACCAAAGTCGACGATTTTTTTTTTTGAGTAGCGAGTGTGTTTACCGAGATGAAAATCTGTCCCGTTTGGACAGCAGCACGTGGACAGATGTCTTTCTTATTCAGGACAAATTTAAAAGCAGTCTCGCACCTGCTTCTCGGAAAACACAATCCTGTAATCTCGTTCCCCAGATGGAACGTCTTGGATGATTCGAGAAACGTGTCTGACGGAATCGGTGCTCCAAATCATAAATCATTTGTCTGTGATTAAAAAAAATACAATTCACACGATCTTGTTTTATGAAGAAAAACGTTATCAGCTCACACTAATCATCTTATAATACTATTCACTGTCTTAATTAGCAGCATGTGTTAATCAAAATACAATACGCTCAAAAACACAGTGTCCGATGAAAACTGCAACATGATTAATGACGTTAAGTCTCAGTCAGATGCTGGAAAGCGTGAATGAAAAGTCAACGCACAGTTTTAAAGTGCCATCCTGCTTTCGGACAAGTACGCTCGAGGACGTATAAAAGAAGAAGCGAGAAGAACTTTATTCATCACACGCTTGTGAAATTCCTCTCTGCATTTAACCCATCTGAAGCAGTGAACACACACATGCACACACCCAGAGCAGTGGGAAGCCATGCTAACGGCGCCCGGGGAGCAGCTGGGAGTTAGGAGCCTCGCTCAAGGGCACCTCAGCCCAAGGCCATCCCATATTACCCTAACCTGCATGTCTTTGGACTGTGGGGGAAACCGGAGCACACCCACGCAGACACAGGGAGAACATGCAAACTCCACACCGGCCCTCGCATGCAAACTCCTCACCGGCCCTCACTGGCTGCTGGGTTCGAACCCAGAACCTTCTTGCTGTGAGGCGACTGTGCAAACCACTACACCACCGTGACGCCAAAATACCGCAATTACAAAATAACTTTAAAAAAAATCCACCCCCCACTAACAATGATAAGGGTTTTTTTTTTCAGTCAGGGATTATTTTAATGCAAGTGGCTAACATTCAGGAAGAAAAAAAAAGGAACCTCTGTCATTTTTACCCAAATATTAAAAAACAAGCATGTTTTTCCTGAACATGCGACTCACACCGGTATTATCAAAGTTTGCTTGTGATCAGCTTTCACATTTCAACATCTTATTAGCAGCAGGTCATTCAGAAACGTGTTCAGATTGCACTAGTTTTATGTGAGTGTGGAGGAATAATACGAGGATGTCGCTACTTCACAGGGTTTCTCTTCCTGTCGACGCTAATCAGCTTCACGAGGAAGTGCATCACGCTATTAATTACCCTCCGAGCTTCTCTATCTGCAGAGAGGCAGAGAGCTAGCGGAAAAGAGACGAGAGACGAGGAAGTGGAAGTGAAATGGAGAAGGAGAACGACAGAGCGACTGAGATAAACACTGGGGAGTGGGGGGGGGGAGAACAAGCTGAAGGAGAAAGCAAGAGATTGTTCCAATATATTAAATCAGCGTGCTAACACGTTAGCGCAGCCTGTCAGTGGCTTTCGCGGCAGACATTAGCAGCTAATCAACAAAGCTATTGTGGCTAATCTCAACACAGTGAAATAAACCTCGATGATAAACGATATGTTTGGGTGTTTACTCCTAAATATAAAGTCTCACAGCTAAGCATCGGTTAGCAAAAAAAAAAAAACTAACAAAAAAAATAAGTAGCAGTACTACACAGGATGGAAACGTGTCATGAATTAAATATCAGTGGTTGATGTTTGAGTCATCAATTATATGAGTCATTTATAAGTAAAACCACCCAAAACCTCAGCGAGCAAGTGAGCAGAAAACTGAGCTGAATCAGACTTTAGCTGGATGCTATTAGCCAACCAATGCGTTAAGAATTTCAGTGAAGGATCGCATTCTGGACATTTTGACTTCTTTTAGATCAAAACAACAAACCCATGGCTAAACACTAACTCGCAGACAACCCCCCGAGTGGATTCAGGGCTTCGCCAAACAACATGAACACAAGATTTTTGTTTAACGTTCAGCATGTAACCATTCACCCGACTCATGAGTGGATTTGATTCGTGATATTGGGTTCACGATTCCACAATATTTTTGAAAAAAAATATTTAAATTAAGAAAAATGTATTACCCAAAACAAACAAAGCAACATTTACTTTCTTCTTCTTTATCAAATTAAATATTCCTTTTGTTAAACAATAATTATTGACCCATATTTGTAAAGGTTTGAGTAAAATATAAACATGCATTAACTAAAATATTCCTTTTATTAAAAATGAAAAGTGAATAACAAATTGTCCTTTTCTTAATAAACTTTTATGAGCATTTGTTCTGCCTCTATTTGCTTCTCTTTTCTTTATCTTTCAGCAGGCTGTAAAAAGAGAGTGAAGATTTCTTGTTAAATCTGTTTTTCCACAGTCACACAGCAGGTCTTTCACTTTTTACACCTGTGTTTGTGTTTATGTGGCATTAGAGCTGTGTTACTTCTGCCTAAAGTGAAGTCACGTTTTCCCGCTATTGCACATTATTGCGCCCTCTGCTGTCAAAACAACGCAATTACAGTGAGGAGAAACTAAGAGATTACGCAGCCTGATAATAATCATGATTAACTTTTTTATTTAATCAATTTGAAATCATAAATTTGCATTGCGATTTATTGACACGATATACTATATTACAAACCTATTTACCAATAAATCATGCTCTCATTTAAATTATTTTTACACCGTCACCAAATTTGCACTGAACCAAATCTGAAGTGCAAATAACTGCAGATAAATAACGTCTGCTCATGCGCAGTTACTGCACACTTCTGAATTACTGTTTTATCAGTTAAAGGGGGCGGGGCCACCCTGACGAGGGCCAGCAAGTGTTACGGGCATCATGGTGGGCAGGACGTGTAATAAAACAGTGACTGCGTCTGATTTCCTCGTCACTGTTTGACTCATCGTGAAAACCTTTTCATCAGTATTTAAAAAAAAAAAAATCTGAATCATAAAACAATTATTGAATTAGATTTTCATAAAATATCGTGATTTGTTCATGTCTCACAAACAATTATTTGCTGATGCCAAAGGCAGAGACATTAACAAATCACGACATTTTGTGAAAATCGAGTTCAATAATTGTTCCTTATTATTTTCTCCCAAAGTAACAAATCCACAGCTGAACCTCACTTAGCAAATGAGCATTCGCAGTCTTGCCACTTCGCCTCACTCGGTCAGAAAATCACAGAATCAAAACGTTGAACGATGATAAATTGTAATCTGCCTGGTAGCTCCGCGGTGACGTCATTTAGTCAGACTATAGGAGCAAAAAAAAAAAAACACCCAGATCAACACCATTCAGAGTTTACGAGCATTTTTATTCGCTCCATAGATGTTCACGATCCAGGAGAGCTAGTTTACGAGTACAAACAACGACCTCCTGCTCTTTTCCCACGAAATAAACAAAAACTAGTTAAAAAAAATTAACTCATTACGGCCGAGCTGTACTATACAAACATATGTATTTATTCACAGATTTAGTCCAGTTAAATCTCAGTCGAACACATTAGCAGCCTTGTAGTTTCTCTGTGCTGTCTGAGAAAGCAACGGAACACAAAATAACCCACAAATATCCCGCACATCATCATCATCATCACCATGTGACGTGTTTTTATTAAAGAGAGACATTTTCAGTCAGAACAAACTGACTGAGCAACCAGCTGATGAGCAAATTTCTTCCTTCTCAGATCGACACCATTTCACACCGATTAAACCCAATAACCAAAAATAAAAAACACAACAAAAAACAATCCAAAGCTAAACATCAGTTAGCAAAAAAACAGATTAGCGGCTTTGTAGCTTAGCACCGCTACACTAACAAAAAACTGATTCAGTAAACTAACTTCCTGATTTATGATACGTTTGACCCTTATTAATAAAACCGAGGCCCGCAGGTAGGCATCAGTTAGCAACCAAAGTCATTAGCGGTTTATAGCTTTGCCACACTCTGGGAATAATTGCTAAGTGGCTAAAAACAAAAGATTAGCCTGATTTAGGACAGTGCTTAGCAAAACAATAGCACACTGAGCATGTGTTTAAGAATGAATGATGAAGTCCACTACTACAGAGCTCACTGTGTGTGTGTGTGTGTGTGTGTGTGTGTGTGTGTGTGTGTGTGTGTGTGTGTGAGAGAGTGAGAGAGAGAGAGAGAGACACTGCAGCACTTGGCATGTGTGTGGGCGTGTGTAAGAGGCAGCAGTGTGTCATTTGGCAAATATATATATATATGTGTGTGTGTGTGTGTGTGTGTGTGTGTGTGTGTGTGTGTGTGTGTGTGTGTGTGTGTGTGAGAGAGAGTGTGAGGGAGAGAGAGACCTGAGCTCTGCACTCCTATTGTTCAGTGATGGAGAGGATCGATGTGCAAACGGCACAGAGGGGAACTATTGTGAACGCATGTTTAATAATGGGAGAGAGAGAGAGAGAGAGAGAGAGAGAGAGAGAGAGAGAGAGAGAGAGAGAGGTGGGGAAGTGAAACAAAAAGAGAAGAAAGGAGGTGAATGAGAGATAAAGACACGTCTACAGTCCTGCCAATAAACCTTGTTGAAGTGAAGTGAATAGAGTGATGAGGCGAATGAGACAGGACTCACTGATAGAGGGATGAGAGGAAGAGAGACAAAAGAGAGAGAAGGATAGAGATGGAGATCAGGCTCAAGTTGCTGCAGAGAGGAGAAGAGAGTCTCTATTGAAGAGAGGGATAGAGAGAAGAAGGGGGGATAGAGAGAGAGGAGAAGAAAAAGGAGAAGAGAGAGAGGGATAGAAAGAAGAAGAGAGGGATAGGGAAGGAGAGATGAAGGGAGAGAAGAAGAGGGGGATAGAGAGAGGGAGAAGAGAGAAGGATAGAGAGAAGAATAGAGAGGAGAAGAGAGAGGGATAGACAGAGGGATAGAGAGGAGAAGAGAGAGGGATAGAGAGGAAAGATGAATAGAGAGAAAAAGAGGGGGATAGAGAGAGGGAGAAGAGAGAGGGATAGAGAGAGGGATAGAGAGGAGAAGAGAGGATGAGAGAGGGATAGAGAGGAGAGAGAGAGGAGGAGAGAGAGAAAGAGAGAATGAGAAAGGGATAGAGAGGAGAGAGGGATAGAGAGGAGAAGAGAGGGAGAAGAGAGAAGGATAGAGAGAAGAATAGAGAGGAGAAGAGAGAGGGATAGACAGAGGGATAGAGAGGAGAAGAGAGAGGGATAGAGAGGAGAAGAGAGAGGGATAGAGAGGAAAGATGAATAGAGAGAAAAAGAGGGGGATAGAGAGAGGGAGAAGAGAGAGGGATAGAGAGAGGGATAGAGAGGAGAAGAGAGGATGAGAGAGGGATAGAGAGGAGAGAGAGAGAGAGAGGAGGAGAGAGAGAAAGAGAGAATGAGAAAGGGATAGAGAGGAGAGAGGGATAGAGAGAAGAGGGGGATAGAGAGAGGGAGAAGAGAGAAGGATAGAGAGAAGAATAGAGAGGAGAAGAGAGAGGGATAGACAGAGGGATAGAGAGGAGAAGAGAGAGGGATAGAGAGGAGAAGAGAGAGGGATAGAGAGGAAAGATGAATAGAGAGAAAAAGAGGGGGATAGAGAGAGGGAGGAGAGGGATAGAGAGAGGGATAGAGAGAGGGATAGAGAGGAGAACAGAGGGATAGAGAGGAGAAGAGAGGATGAGAGAGGGATAGAGAGGAGAGAGAGGGATAGAGAGGAGAAGAGAGGAGGAGAGAGGGATAGAGAGGAGAGAGAGATAGAGAGGAGGAGAGAGAGACAGAGAGGAGAGAGAGAGGAGGAGAGAGAGAAAGAGAGAATGAGAGAGGGATAGAGAGGAGAGAGAGAGACAGAGAGGAGAGAGAGGGATAGAGAGGAGAAGAGAGGAGGAGAGAGGGATAGAGAGGAGAGAGAGGGATAGAGAGGAGAAGAGAGGAGGAAGATCGAGAGGAGAAGAGAGGAATAGAGAGAGGAGAAGAGAGAGATAGAGAGAAGAGGGGGATAGAGAGAGGAGGAGAGGAGAAGAGAGAGATAGAGAGAAGAGGGGGATAGAGAGAGGAGGAGAGGAGAAGAGAGAGGAGAAGAGAGAGAAGAGAGGGATAGAGAGAGAAGGACAGACTGAGTAAAAGAAAAAGAGAGGGATGAAGAGAGTGAGGAAAAGGAAGAAACAGGGACAGAGTGAGAGAAATAAAAAAAGGAGACGAGAGAAAAGGCCCAAATATGCTGTGCATGTAAAACAGCTCCACTCCCCCCCAACACACACACACACAGACACAGACACACACACACACACAGACACACACACACACACAGACACACACACACACACAGACACACCATACACACACACAGACACACACACACACACACACACAGACACACACACACACACACACACACACACACACACACACACACACACACGCACAGACACACGCACAGACACACGCACACACAGCAGAGGTGGACAGTAACGAAGTACGTTTACTTAAGTACTGTACTTAAGTACACTTTTTGAGTATCTGTACTTTACTTGAGTATTTTATTTTTATTTTTTTGGAAACTTATGACGTTAACTTCACTACATTTGAAAGACAAATATCGTACTTTTCACTCCGCTACATTTCTGTCAAGCTCCTCGTTACTCGTTACTATGAAGCAGCTTTGAAACTGGATGTTTTTTCTTTTCTTTTCTAAAACGTGATTGGTTTTTCGCAGGTGACACTGAGAGCCGATCAGTAATCACTAGGGTCACGTCACGTCCATAGACTGGATAAAATCAAGCTCGATTATTTCTCAGCAGCGTTATTTAACACGATCGGTTGATGGCAGAATGGAAGGAGGCGGTTCTTCTGGGGAACGCACACACGCATGGCCATACCTAGAACCGATGTTTCAGTTTTCTGAAAGGATTAAAGATGCGTTTTGTTTTAAATGTTTGCTTTGTTTGCCGAAAACAAACCACATCACGGCCTACAAAAACTCGCCGTCTGACCTGCGGAAGCATATTGAGGGATCTAAACGTTTTACTCCAGGAGAAAGCTTGCAGTGAAGTTTTATGCGCTTTTAGAGCCAGCGATAACGTTGCAAACGTAGCTGTGCAGTCTGGTTAGTCAAATGACTTTCTCTGGATTTGCCCGCCAAGTTGCCGTCGCCTTGTCCACGGCTAGCGTTAACACATAGCTAGTTAACTTGGACACTGTTAGTTAGCATGTAAAAACAGAGTTATGCTAACATGAATAATGTTAACTTATCTGAAGTCCTTTCAGAAATATGTTTGAGCATAATCTTGCCAAATAAACAGAATGTCGAAATGTTTCTTTTCTAGTAGCGTTAGATACTCAATATGATTTCGAGTTTGAAAAGAGTTTGCTAGCATGTCAGGCGGAGCTTCACTGACTAGCTAGCTTAATGTTAAACCACCGTGATGGCACAGACAGATTCATATGTGCATGAATACAGACATGTGTGAGACCTGTGAGATGGACAGTATTGTACTCATCAGTCACAACAAATTGTTGGAATTTTTTGTTTTGATGTCAGATGATGGTCTTGCATTTTTTTTTGTTTTGCTTAAAGCATTGTTGCTGTTGGGCCGTTATTAAGGTCGAGGTGCGGATCTGGGTTTTAAATCAGGATGGATTGTCATTTTTATTTTCTGAGCAAGCTGCATTTACAGATGTTCCACTGTCTTCCTGATTAACATACTGTACATGTGTGCACACTGCCAGAGCCGGGTCAGAACACTACCATGCTGCTTTGTGGGGGTGGGGAGGAGGGTGACAATTTAAAAAAAGAAAAAAAATGAAAATGACAATAGATTTTTTTCAGTTCAGTGTGTTTCATTTTGTAACGTTCTACCAGCTGTTTATTTTACAGGTTCTACACGTTAGTCGGTGAATCCAGTCGGTTGTTTCAGAGGCGTTAGGTTTTGTAAGTGTTGTGACAATAATACAACGATGCGTTAACAGAAAATGTACTTTTAATACTTAAGTATTTTTAAAAGCAGATATTTCAGTCCTTTAACTTAAGTAAACATTTGACTGGAGAACTTTCACTTGTATCGGAGTCACATTTGACCAGCGGGATCTGCACTTTGACTTGAGTCATTTAGTTGGGAACTTTATTCACCTCTGACACACACACACGCACACACACACGTTTATATATGTGTGAGGGGGCGTGGCTAATAAACCAACCAATCAGAGATGAATTCAATAAAAAGTACTGATCCATTTATGAATACAATTTAAATCATCATCATTTATAATCGCACACACTCACAGATTCACACACCAGCAAACAGCAACCACACACACACACACACACACACACACACACACACACACACACACACTCCACAGGACATTTCCATAACATGAACACACTCCAATAAAATCCTGCATCATATCATATATATATATATATATATATATATATATATATATATATAAATAATCACTCTTCCAATAAAACTGTTCGTTATTATCAACATTATTATTATATTACACACACACACATTTATATAACACCAAATCAAATCAAAATAATAATCTCTAAATAACTCTGGGAATTCTGGGAAACACATTACTACAATTGTTTATAATATTACCACAACACACACACACACACACACACACACACACACACAGTGCAATTAGCAGTGGTGTAATTTAGCGATAACGCGTTCGGCCCTGCTGCTCAGTGTTATGTTATTTTATTTAGCTGGAGTGTTTAATTTCCCAGCAGAGTTTCAGAACGTGGGTCAGCTCCTATAAAACTCTCTCTCTCACACACACACACACACACACACACACGATATATAAACAATATCATATCATAACATATCATCTAATATTGTATGATGTGATATTACACAGACCCAAGTGTTTTACTGGGAAATACACCACTGGTATTTTTGATCCGAGCTCCATCCGGGACATGGAGAACCAAAACTGGGACATAAATCTCTATCTGTCACTCGTGAGGAAATCGATGAGTTGTTTCGATAAACGTGGGGACTTTTTGTTTGTGAATGTGTCGATATAACAAAAAGAAAAATCACATGTTGGCTCGAAGATATGAAGTTTATCTTCTCGTGTTGAAAAACTCACATTTTTCATCCGAAATCCATCGCGGATCTGAGCGACGTATTTACTGATATTTCACTCAGATGACGTCACTCCCGGTGTTTTCCCACTGACTCAACGCGCATTCAGAATTCAAATTCTTCTGATTAACTTGCATATTTTTTGTGTGTGCACGTGCCCATAATAATATAGAGAACATTACACAGTGGTGTGAAGATGTGAAGTTTATCTTCTTCTGTTGAAAATATTTTCAGTCGTTTAGTTCACTCACTCGTGATATATACCGTACACACTCATCACTTCCAGATTAAACTTCATATCTTCATGCCACCATGTCATATATATATATATATATATATATATATATATATATATATATACACACACACTGTATATAACACACACACACTAATATATATATATATATATATATATATATATATATATATATATATATATATATATATACACAATTTATTTATTTTCCTATCCACATTCACTGGATATGAGTAATTGCGTGCTCTGATTAGCTACTTTACTACTAGGATATCAGCTCATATACTGTGAGTAGAGAAAAACAAAATGGCGGCGCATGTTACTGAACCAACAGAGGACAAAAAAACTCTACTCAAAAACAACCCCCCCTCCAAAAAAAGGAACAAAATATGGAATAAAATTATTTGATGATAAGAACGCATCGTTTTTATTTTTTCAAGAATTATTATTGCATTTTTCACAAATTGCTCCTGTCACTTCACTGGTTTGTTTACATTCTAAGCAGAAATTATTTTATCGTACATTTTGTAAAGTTTTTATTGATCAAATTTGTAAAAAATAAAAATGCTCCGTTTCTCAAAATCCAGTGAATGTCGAGAGAATAAAACAGTTATTCCACTCAATCTCGGTGCTACGCGCCTCGTCAGCCATCAGCTCATGTACGACTCGATTACATGGAATAACTGTTTTATTTTATATGTATATATTATATTATATTTTTATATGATTATACATACAGGACACTTTTCTGATGGAATAAAAACATGTGTTCTATTCCCTTCTAGCGGGTTTCATTCATTTGGTTTGATAGCATGCAATATTGTTCGCATATCGCCTATCCTATGTGTATTACGTCACGCTACCCAATGGAGAATGAGTGCTGAATATGGTTTACGATACTACACGGTTGTCAAGACAACATGACGTCACATGGTGGAGATGTAAAACTTCTGTGCTAGCGAGTTACAATTTTTAAACAAACGTGGCTGCCAGGTTTGCTTCGTTAAAAAAAATACAGAAAATTGAGAGAATTTTGAAAGCGAATGACGCATTGAACACCTAAAAAGAATGTGTATGGATAATAATAATAATAATAATAATAATAATAATAATAATAATAATAATAATGATGATGGCTTTTTTTCGTGGTCGATCAGATATATTCCATTCAGCTACTTGTCTTCGACTCGTTCAGTATCATGCTCGCTGAATGGAATATATCTGATACACCATGAAAAAAAGCCAGACAATATTATTTAAATATCATCCATCATTCCATGTCACATAATAATTGCATTTTATAATCCTGTAGGTCACAGAACATGGTTTCATTTTGCATATTGTTATACACGTCGTTTAATCACACCGTATATCTCATTCCTTCATCCAGTATAGTTCCGTATCGTCTATAATAAAATGTTTCCTCATGTTGTATCGGATCCTATAATCCTGGATCATACTGTATAATCATTATATCATAATTCTGTATAATCAGGTGACGTCTTGGATCATACAGTGTTGATGAATTTAATATAATATTCTGGAACATGATCACAGTGTAGTGTAGGACATCGTGTACTGCATCGTATCGTGCGGTATTGTTGAGTTCTAATCCTAATTCTGACTGTGTTTCGATGTGACGATTTCCGTCTCAACTATTGCTCATGTTTACTTTTGTTTTATTAAATATTCTTAACACACAGTATTTTTATTCATTTATATTTACAAACTGAACCTGTGCACTTATCGTGCGTTATGGACATCATAGCCGTGCCGGATTTTATCATCTGATACCGTATCGTATCGTTGAACAGTATGGTACGATATCGTGGTTTTATATCGGCCTGAAAACGCACTCACAATGAATCTTTTCTCCCAGACGGTAATAAAATGCATCGTAGCGGATTATAAGCTCCGCCTTCCATCACAGACACCACACTGTACCATGGAGTACATCGTTAAAGTGCGTATTCTGGACGAATTTTGTGAGGTTTTTTTTTTATATGAAAGTGTGTCCCTTTACACACTCATCCAGAAGGGTAATTTTGCACAAGGCCATCTGTCTACAGCAGAAAAAAATAAAATAACAAAACGCGTCTGGAAAAATCCCAAGGGAGTCTGGAGCCAGATTCGTGACGTCACCTGCGGAAGCGCCAGCAGGCTGCGAGAGCTTCGCACGGTTTCAGTGCACAGCCTGTGTAGACCAAGCGCGCCCGTTTCTCTCTCATTGTCCGGTCTTTTGGGAAACAATGAGTACTAATCCCATCATGATTGGTGTTGCTACACCCTCCTACGATACATCTGTTAACCATTTTAATAATTACACGATAACGTTGAAGAAATTTGCAGAAAACCACCAGGTTGTTTTCTCATAAATAAACCAGCGCTGATGTAGGATTCAGAGGGAGGCGTCACGCACGCGACGTCACGAAAATCAGTGTTTCCCAGGAAATCCAAATGCCAAGTTTTTTCAGAGGCGGACCAGTTTGCCTCAAATGGCTTGATTTCAACTGAATTTTTCTGGTATTGCGCAAGGTAAAAAAATTGCACAAAATGTGACAGATATTTGACCAAAGTTTAATATAAAATAGGAGAATTACATTGGGCGGCACGGTGGTGTAGTGGTTAGTGCTGTCGCCTCACAGCAAAAAGGTTCTGGGTTCGAGCCCCGTGGCCGGTGAGGGCCTTTCTGTGTGGAGTTTGCGTGTTCTCCCCGTGTCTGCATGGGTTTCCTCCGGGTGCTCCGGTTTCCCCCACAGTCCAAAGACATGCGGTTAGGTTAACGTGAGGCAGCCTTGGGCTGAGGTGGCCTTGAGCGAGGTACCGAACCCCTGACTGCTCCCCGGGCGCTCTGGTGTGGCTGCCCACTGCTCTGTGTGTGTGTGTGTGTGTGTGTGTGTGTTCACTGCTTCAGATGGGTTAAATGCAGAGGATGAATCTCACTGTGCTTGAAGTGTGCATGTGACGAATAAACCGCCGGGTTATCGGATCGGACCGGTCCTGATTCGGACTGATTTAGTTCCTGGGTTTATTTGTGATTTCTATAAACTGTTAGATTCCGATGAATACAATTTTATTGTATTTGATGGCGTTTACTGAGAGATTATGACGTCATACGGACCTGTCGGTGTGTGATGCTGTAGCAGTGTGTGATGATGTTTCAGTTCCTCAGTCTGCATCATCACTGAGCTGCTTCTGCTGATTGGTGTTGATTCCTGCTGTAGACCGAACCGAACCGTACCGTGCAATATCGTACCGTGGAACCGCTCACCGGATCGCATCGCGCTGCGCATCGCAGTCCCGCAGGTGTGTTTCAGCCCAGCGCACCGCGGCGCCTCAAACCCGTCATGACGGCGGAGATTAGCGGATTTCAGTCCCGCTGATGCTGATCCGCCTCCTGAGGACCCGGTGCCGCTGATTGAGGAGGGAAGCGCGCGCGCCGTCCTCCGGTTTACGGCTCGGACCCTCCGTCCGCGCGCTCCCAAACGCATCCGCACGCACGCACGCACCGTGTCCGCGCGCACACATCTGCTTAAAAATAACACGGGTCTGTGTGTGTGTGTGTGTGTGTGCGCTCTCCGTTTTCTTACCTTCCCGGATGCACGCGCGCAACACAGTCTCGGCAAAACCGTCATCAGCAGCAGCAGCACCGGGGTCCCGCGGCGTCGCGCGCAGCAGCAATGAAAAGGAGTCGGTTCGCATTTCCAGCGCGCGCGCGTCGTCTGACAGCTCGAGCCTTTTTATCCGTCAGGGGGTCGCGAGACAGGCGGCTCCGGTCCGGCGGCGGTGCTCGGTTACCGGGGGGGAAAACGCACTCACCAACGCGCGCGAGCTGCTGCGTGCGCGTGTGGATGCGCGTGTCTGGGTTGCCAGATTGTCCGTCAGTCCCGTTTCCCTTCCTCTCTCATCACGGATTAAATTCCGCCCGCGTCTCTTCACACTGATCAAACCGACTGGGGGGGATTTTATCATCTCAGTTTCATAAGCATTCAGAAATATTTAATGCTAAAACGCTGTCAGGAAATAATAAAATTATACATGTTCAAACTCTCGATCATATATATATTTTTTCAAGCTATGAATCTGGCAACCCGGATATCTGCGCTCCAGACTGATCACCAATCTGAGTCATGGACACGCCCACTTTTAATTCTGATTGACATCCGTGCACGCTCCTACTGACACGCCCATTTTATCTCTTTTTAATAAATAAATAAATGAATAAACAGAATCGATTTAAAATGTAGCAGAAAGAAGAATGCAGCCATTATTTTAAAATCTAACCCATTTTTTTTTTTTTTTTTTTTTTTTTACCAGAGCTTATTTACACCCACTACTTGCTTGTTTGTTATTTTTGTTGAGAGTCACAGCTCCATTCATAATCCCTCCTCATTGGTTAAGGTTAAAAAAAGATTCAAGATTCAGGAAAGACAATCTGGCAACCCTGGGGATGCTGCAGGAGTCACGGCGCATGCGCAGACTTTTAATGTTCGCTGTTGACAGGAGCTGAATGGCTGGAGTTCCAGCGCGTTCCTGTGATCCTGTTTCTCTCTCTCTCTCTCTCTCTCTCTCTCTCTCTGTTTGTTTTGAACAGAATTTTACAGCTGACACTTTAAATCCGACATTTAAAATCACAAAATATGAATTAAATCAAAAGTTGGGAGAAGACAGTGGTTTATTTCTTTTGTAGTGCACTCTGAATAGGGAGCAGTGAACACCAAATGGCTCCCTGTTTGAAATAGTGCACTCAGTAGGGTGTAGTGCTCGATGTAGTGCACTGCATGTAAACACATTAGACACTGACTGCCCTACGTAGTGGACTTGGGTGTAACATAGGGTACTAAAAGCTATGAATAGGGCCCGAGCGAAGCGGCAGAGAGCGCACAGCCTACAGAGTGCACTATGTAGGGAGCTGAAAGTCAAACCCCTCCCTATAGAGTGAACCTGGAGAGGACAGTATATACACAGGTGTAGTAGTTTTATTTAGGGCACTAGATAATGAATAAGCCTAAATTTCACACCTGATGTAGTGCACTTTGTAGTGCACAGGGGACTGGATCCAGAGTGTGTCTCAATTAGCTGAATAAATATATGGAGTTTTATTCCTGTCTTTAATCTTTCTGTTTGAGAGAAGTATTTATTCATTTCACATTCAATTTCACACCCTGTGTAGTGCACTGAGTAGGGAGTAGGAGTAAGGAGTTGGAATAGGGAGTAGGGATAGGGAGTTGGAGTAGGGAGTAGGGAGTTGGAGTAGGGAGTAGAGAGTTGGAGTAGGGATAGGGAGTAGAAGTAGGGAGTAGGGGTAGGGAGTAAGGAGTAGGGAGTTGGAGTAGGGATAGGGAGTAGTGGGAGGGAGTTGGAGTAAGGAGTAGGGAGTTGGAGTAGGGAGTAGGGATAGGGAGTACGGGGAGGGAGTTGGAGTAGGGAGTTGGAGTTGGAGTAGGGGTAGGGAGTAAGGAGTTGAAGTAGGGATAGGGAGTAGGAGTAGGGAGTTGAAGTAGGGATGGGGAGTAAGGAGTAGGGAGTTGAAATAGGGATAGGGAGTAAGGAGCAGGGAGTAGGGAGTAGGAGTAGGGAGTTGGAGCAGGGAGTTGGAGTAGGAGTAGGGAGTTGGAGTAGGGATAGGGAGTAGGTGTAAGGAGTAGGGATAGGGAATAAGGAGTAGGTAGTTGGAGTAGGGATAGGGAGTAGGTGTAAGGAGTAGGGATAGGGAGTAAGGAGTAGGTAGTTGGAGTAGGGATAGGGAGTAGGGAGTTGGGGTAGGGAGTTGGAGTAGGGAGTAGAATGTTAAACTCCTCTCGAAGTGACTGTAGCTATGAGTCATGCCCTATGTAGTGCACTGGGATCAGAAGTAGGGTTCTAATTATACATAATGAATAATTCTATATTTCAGACACGATGTAATGCACTATGTAGGGAGTAGTGCAACACACACACACACACACACACACACACACACACACACACACACACAGAGTTGTAATCTATACAGTAGCGTATAACACTAATAGCTGGTGCGTTGATGAATGTGTGAAATAAATCTGATTAATATGCAGGAGTAATCTGATGAATATGTGTAATTAGGTGATGAATATGCACAAGCAGCTATTTCCCTGATTTGTGCAAGTGTGTGTATGTGTGTGTGTGTGTGTGTGTGTGTGTGTGTGCGTGCGCGTGCTGCGCGCGTGTGTGAGAGAGAGCTTTTCATATATGAGATCACATAAATGAGTGCATGTGCACGCTTATCAGACAAGCTGTGTGTGTGTGTGTGTGTGTGTGTGTGTGTGTGTGTGTGTGTGTGTGTGTGTGTGTGTGTGTGTGTGTTACCAGAGAGGCTAAATGCTCCTGGGGGACTGAGCTAGCATTATCATCTCAAAGCCTGAACACATCCCTGTCAGAAGAGCCTTCATGTGCAACATGAAAATGTCTCATCTGTGTGTGTGTGTGTGTGTGTGTGTGTGTGTGTGTGTTCTGTTGGTTTCATTACTGACATGCCATGCTAATGACATGCCCTGTTTTATGACAGCCCCCCCCACATACACACACACACACACACACACACACACACACACACACACACACACACACACACACACACAGTAGATTCTTTGACACACTCCTCAATTTCTTTTATTTTGAAAGCCATAGAAAAGGTGTTGATGAGAGAGAGAGATAGGAATGGCAGCTCTGTGTGTGTGTGTGTGTGTGTGTGTGTGTGTGTGTGTGTGTGATGGGTTCGATAAGGATCGTTTAGACTATTGGCAGTTTGGCAGTATAATAGACAGGCTAAGTTGTCCCGGCAGGCCGCTGCTTTTGTGAGATTTGCCAGCTGAATAAGCTTTTGAGCTGCAATGAATTGTGGGTAAAACCTGCACTAGCATATCGACAGATGTTCAGATTGTAACAGACGTTACACCAGGAACTTCTGCTCACAATACCATTAGCAAAACCCACTGTAGTGCAGTAACATCGCGAGTCGTGCGCTGAACCCGAAACGTGTCCCGATACATCGATACGACGAGCTCCAATCTGTCCAGTGTGTTTCACGCCCTGCATCGTGCACGCGTCCTGAGATCCGCCCTGTGCTTCATCGCCAGAATTTCATTCATTCAGAATTTCATCTGAATTTTTATCCTCAAAACAGTCCCCTGGTGAAGACTCCGAACAGCACTGAAAACTGCAAACTCGAGAATGTGTCCTGAGAACAGGTGTATCATGTCACTGAGACGCGTCCCATATCATGTTTGTTTGTGTTCCTCCTATCAGCCATTTTATAGACACGCCCACAACGTCTCCTCACCCACACCTCAGTCTTAATTCAGTAAACACTCAGCGCAGCCGGATCATTCTCCTGTGGGCATCAAATAAATAAATAAATAAATAAATAAGTGCTTCAAGGAATGCAATAAATCCAGAACAGCAGAACACGAGCAGAGCTTTTCCAAGATGGAGTGATTTATTCCTCATGAAAAAGGATGAAGCTGAGTGTCGAATTCACAATGAAAACACAAACTGGATAAAGCTTTGAATCACTGACTGACCTCCTGTCGATAACGAATCCTGTCGATATAGCTTTGGATCGAAACATATGCAATGCTAGCTAATTCCCACGCTGTAGCTAGCAATGCTAACAACAGCTTAAAGCTCACGAGTCCTTCTTACAAACACAACCAGGACACTGAGGAACTCGGTACCAGGCCCAGAAATGGGTATGAGATCATTTTATGTGTTTATAGTGTTATAAACTCAAACAGCTCCACAGCCTTGAAAGTGATCTCATGACCGTCTTGCTAGTTATGCTAGCTAGCATGCTAATACTGGTCTTATTCCCGTGCAGCAGCAGCAGGTGTTATCTATAACAAAACACAGCATTTAGCAATCAAATGGGGTTAATATAGATATTTTTTGAAATATATCAAGTGCTCAAGCTAATTAATGCAAATAAGTACTGATTAGCTCATTTTAATAAACAGCCATCTGAACAAATCTGTCAAAACCACGAACCAATCACTGACACATCAGACATTAAGAGGTTTTTTTTTTTCCAAATTCATCAAACTCGAACTGTGTGACTGCTTTCGCTACGTGTCAGAATTGGATTCTGGGTGAACGCTGTGTTACGCTGACGTTATCAGGCGCCAGCTGGAGTGTGTGAGAGTTATTATATTAACACAGATCGAGAGTGAGATGAGATTTTATATCTTTTTCTGCTAAATCAGGGCTTAGCTCTTGGCACATTTGGAAAAATAAATAAATAAATCGTACCTGCAAAACAAACCTTTCACATCGTGAGATTCACAACAAGGAAATTAAACATTCACTCGGCTTTTTGTCACAAGCAACCTTAAATATCTCGTCTGTTCATTGATAACTATAATTATGAGTTTATAATCACTTTAGCTCAAAGATTATTCCGTTTGCTTTCTCGCTATCAGTTTTGGTTTATTATTAGTGTGCTTGGAAAAGCACACTATTCTTCTTCTTAAGTTTTATTTTTATTATTATTACTCGTTTTCACCCGTTTTTTGGATCCACTCCTCCTCCTAGGCTTTCGAGATAGAGACACCGTTCCAACGCTGAAACGTAGGGCCCGACCTGGAATAGTGTGCTTGTTTTTTGCTTTTGGATCGACACACCCGTTCTCTCGTTCTTGTTGTTTTTCTGTTGTTTTTTTCCCATAGAGAATGAATAGGGCTCACGAATCGAATCGTCCTGCTCGGACACACTTCATCGCAGACGCAACAAACTCATGTGATCCCTCAGGCCAACTCCCCCGACACATACAGTATATAGTATGCATTCGGTTCTGACCCACACTCATTTTTTCCTTTCTTTTCATCCCCCACTTTTTCATCCATTCTCTTCCATTCATTTTTGGCCCCATTGAAAATGAACGGCGTTTCGGGAAAAAAGCTTTCACTCTCCGTCAGATTTTTTAACTGAGTGACCAAACTTCAAGAGACTTCATATGATGCCTCAGGGAAGTCCCCACACATATCCGTCCCCTCATCTGAGATCTGCACTCGTCTTTTTCTTGGTTTTCACACATCCTATTTTCCGTCCATAGGCTTCCATTGATTTTTGGCCCCATTCAAATGAAAGGAGTTTTGCTCAGTAACACTTCACCACACATCCACTGCTGTAGTGTGCTTGTATACAGCTTTTGGATCGATGCATCTGTTAGCATGTTAGTATGATTGCTGTTAGCATGTTAGTATGCTAGCTGCTAGCATGTTAATATGTTAGTATGCTAGCATGTTAGCATGTTGGCTGTTAGCATGTTAGCATGCTAGCTGTTAGCATGTTAGCTGCTAGCATGCTAGCTGTTAGCATGTTAGCATGCTAGCTTTTAGCATGTTAGCATGATAGCTGTTAGCATGTTAGCAATGATAGCTGTTAGCATGTTAGTATGCTAGCTGCTAGCATGTTAATATGTTAGTATGCTAGCATGTTAGCATGTTGGCTGTTAGCATGTTAGCATGCTAGCTGTTAGCATGCTAGCTGCTAGCATGTTAGCATGCTAGCTTTTAACATGTTAGCATGATAGCTGTTAGCATGTTAGAATGTTAGCTGTAAGCATGTTAGCTGTTAGCATGCTAACTGTTAGCATGTTGGCTGAGCATGTTAGCTGTTAGCATGTTAGCATGCTAGCTGTTAGCATGCTAGCTGTTAGCATGTTGGCATGCTAGCTTTTAGCATGCTAGCTTCTAGCATGATGTTCTGCTACAGCTCAGCAAGCACACTTTGCATTTTCTCTAGGAAAATGCATTCTAGTTATTATTATTATTATTATTATTATTATTATTATTATTATTATTATTATTATTTTACGTATTTCAGCCAAAATCTAAACTAAAGATAATGAACAGCTAATCGAAGCTTTTGGCTTCCAGGTTTGCATCGTGTGCTTTCGCAAACTGAATATGTCAAAGTTGTAGAAAATAATAAAAGCACCATTAAATGAATGTTCTTCAGTACAGAAATGTTGGATGGCAGCCATCTTATTTTCAAACCCTGACTCAACATGGTCACATGACAAAACTCTTGTCTGTTATTGGTCAAATATGGATCGGTGCACACTAGAGGGCTCTGATACTCTGATTTTTTTTTTTAAATTTTACCTAAAAATCGGACTTTCTTTAAAAAAATTTATATATATATATATATATATATATATATATATATATATATATATATATATATATATAAAATCATAAATTCTAAGCTTTTTTAAAATATAATATTGAAATGATAATAACAAAGAGTTTGAGTTGACAGGAAAAAAAAGTTGTTCGTGAAAGTTTGCATGATGATTAACCGCATAGATCGCGATTTGTGGAATTCTTTATCTGGTGCTCAGAATTTCCAAAAGTCTTTGCAAATCGTTTGTGGTTTCAGGACTGATTTCTGTGGAGTCGCAGGAAGAAGAAGAAGAAGAAGAAGAAGAAGAAGAAGAGGAAGAAGAAGAGGAAACCCAGTGAGACCAAATACAAAAATATTTACTGATGTTTATCCAGTTCACTCGAGTTCAGGGAAATGTTTTGAAGGACTGTAAAGGTGTTGGCATGAAAAAATGGAATAATTAATTTCATGGAGCTGCTAATTTTATCCCAAATTAATTAGTTTGGTTGCTAATTAATGGATCTAACACATCTCACATAAACACTAATTTCTCCAGCTGTGTGAACAAACAGAGTTGAAAAAAAGACATTCGATATAAATTTGATGTAAATCATGATTATTCTTCATTTCCTGTCTGGATAACTCAATGTAAATGTAAATGTAAATGGAGATGGAGATGTGAGTCCAGTTCCTCCGTTGCAGGCAGTTTGTTGGACGTCTGTACTGGGAATCATGCATGAATTATAAATGAAGAAGCATCTCAAAGACCACAAGTAATACAAACCGCCTAAAAAAACAGATAAACAGGGCAATACGGCGGCGAAAATACGACACGATGTGAATTAGAGACGCTTGTGTGGTTGATGATGAACCAAAGCTGTCTGCTGGCATTTAAAATAATTAACCGACGTCGGCTGTAGAAATGTGGAGAGTCTGCTGTTTGTTTTTGGTGTTTTTTTTTTTTTTTTACATATTGCATATTAAAAACTGTTTATTGCTAAAATACAGATGTGGGAATAATTCAGAGCGAGGCTGTGTGTGTGTTAATATAGTTATGTATCATTTGAGGGGATTAGTACTTCAGCCAAGTTTCATTAAAAAGTAACACTTGACCTTCTGCTTGAAATATTTTCTGTTTGTTTTGCGTGTTCCTGGCAGTGCTGTTGAGTTCTCGACCCTGATTGGTCAGACGGTGGTGAGGGATTTGATTTTTTGAGCACAGCAGTTGCACACGGTGCTCGTTCTAATACATTATTGTTGCTATAGCAACAGATATTTGTATGATGGATGCTCTATTATTATTTTCAGTATAAAGCATTGAGACATTTATTTAATGTAACCATCCATCCATCCATCCATCCATCCATCCATCCATCCATCCATCCATCCATCAATTCTCTCTTCTGCTTATCCATCAGGGTCATGGATAAAGCTAGAACCAATCCCATCTGACCCCGGGTGAGGGGTGGGGTTCACCCTGGGTGGGTCGCCAATCTATCACTGGGCTACACAGAGACCAACAACCATCACGCACACACACACACACACACACACACACACACACACACACACACACACACACACACACACACACACATACACACACGCACGCACACACACACACACACACACACACATGTCTGGGGAATTTAGAGTAACTGGTTAACTCAATCTACATGTCTTTGGACTGTGGGAGGAAATCGGAGAACCCTGAAGAAACACACACAGACATGAGGAGAACATGCAAACTCCACACAGAAAGACCTCAGTGGGCCGTGAGGTTCAAACCCAGAACCTTCTCGCTGTGAGGTTACAGTGCAGCACTATGCCGTCCGGGAATGTAGCTATAAACAGATAAAAATATGATGTGTAACAGTAACTCTGCTCCATCACACCACCCGGATATTGATTATTTTCCCAGAACAGCATGACACCCACATGGGGGTTTGTTCTGTGCTCAGTGATGATATGAAGTGGGGCTGGTGTCGGTGTTGTGGAGCTCCATGAAATACTGCCTCAGTAAAGTGAAGAGTGTGAGCGTGCTAATGAACAGAAACAGAAGCAGCTTGAAAACGTGTGTATATAATTTCAAGCATATATGTGCATGCGTGTGTGTGTGTGTGTGTGTGTGTGTGTGTGTGTGTGTGTGTGTGTGTGTGCACAACGTTAAAGAGTCTCAGGAATGAAAAGGAGAGAGTGTGAAGGCAGGAAAGAGATAACGAGTGTGTGTGTGCGTGTGTGTGTGTGAAGGTTGTTCTTCCCCTCGTTAGCATTATGATGACATCACGCTCTACTGAAACGCAAATGAGGCTCTGAATTTTCGAAACCACTGAAGCTGATGATTAGAAGGAAAGTTTATGACGAGAAGAACGCTCACTCTCTGTCTGTCTGTCTGTCTGTCTGTCTCTCTGTCTTTCTGTCTGTCTCTCTCTGTCTGTCTTTCTGTCTGTCTTTCTATCTGTCTTTCTGTCTGTCTCTCTGTCTGTCTTTCTGTCTCTGTCTCTCTCTCTCTGTGTCTGTCTTTGTCTGTCTCTCTCCCTGTGTCTGTCTTTGTCTGTCTCTCTCTCTGTCTGTCTCTCTCTCTCTGCAATAATATTAAAGTTAAAGGTTCCTTTATGATCGCTGTGTGAATGAGACACTAAAATCTCCTGAAGCAGGAAATTCTGTGTTTAACTCTCAGCTCTGTGCTGAAGGTCAGCGTGAAAGTCTTCTGTTATAGATTTGACTGAAATTAAATACACCTGCACAGATTTGTGTTTGTGTGTTTTTTTTCTTATTATTTGTTTATTCCATGTCGTTGCATTATTTTCACATCTTTTGCTGTCTGAAACATGTTATTAGTGCAGTACACACTTCACCAGTCTCTAGAGGTGTTTATAGTTACACGGCTGAATTCTCAAATCTGATTGGTCAGAAAGTGTGGATTAATTTATAACGCTATAAGAGCACAGTTCAGGAAACAGTTCCGGCACGTTTCTATAGTAACAGCTCATTCACAGAGAAGAGTATAACAGACAATTCACATAAACAGATTAAAGTGTGTGTGATCATCAGGACGGTGAAGTTTCTGTAAATATAAGATTTATGGAAGGAGTCTCTCGTCTCACAGGGCGAGCTATACATTATAGCTTAATGTTCAGATTTCCAAAATGTTCAGAACACAGGAGCTGATGCTTTTCAGTGGCTCAGAAACATGTGGAACATTACAGAGTGGAACACAGAAGAGTGGAACATTACAGAGTGGAACATAAAATAATGGAACATTACAGAGTGGAACATAAAGTAATGGAACATTACAGAGTGGAACATAAAGTAATGGAACATTACAGAGTGGAACATAAAATAATGGAACATTACAGAGCAGGACATAAAGTAATGGAACATTACAGAGTGGAACATAAAGTAATGGAACATTACAGAGTGGAACATAAAATAATGGAACATTACAGAGTGGAACATAAAGTAATGGAACATTACAGAGTGGAACATAAAATAATGGAACATTACAGAGCAGAACATAAAGTAATGGAACATTACAGAGTGGAACGTTACAGAGTGAAACATAAAATAATGGAACATTACAGAGTGGAACATAAAAGAGTGGAACATTACAGAGTGGAACATAAAAGAGTGGAACATTTCAGAGTGGAACATAAAATAATGGAACATTACAGAGTGGAACATAAAAGAGTGGAACATAAAAGAGTGGAACATTACAGAGTGGAACATAAATAATGGAACATTACAGAGTGGAACATAAAATAATGGAACATTACAGAGTGGAACATTACAGAGTGGAACATTACAGAGTGGAACATTTCAGAGTGGAACATAAAATAATGGAACATTACAGAGTGGAACATACAGTAAAAGAGTGGAACATGAATTTCTCTTTCCGTATCCTGCTCTTTGTGTTCGATCTCTTTCTCTTGTACTTTCTCTGTTTTTCTCACCATAAACGTGTCTTATTTCCTTTCCTTCCTTCCTTTATTTTATGCGTTCCCACTTTCTTTATTGATCTTTATCACTTCCCTTCCCCGCCCCCTTTTTCTCTCTCTCTCTCTCTCCCACTCTCTCCATCTGTTTTCTCTCTCTGTTCCTGTCATGTGTTTCTCTCACTCACTCGCTCCATAAATTGCTTTTAGCTTCATTTCTACTTATTATCCCTGAGTACAAATGGACAGATGATTTGAGTAATTACACACACACACACACACACACACACACACACACACACACACACACACACACACACACACACACACAGATATTCTCCACTTTGCAGTCAGCAATCATCCACAACAGACACTTCTCAATTAAATATATACATATTATTGCAAGTGTGTGTGTGTGTGTGTGTGTGTGTGTGTGTGTGTGTGTGTGTGTGTTCAAAACACCATGATGAATTCAAGATGTGGAACATAACAAGGTGCCATGTTCCACTCTGTTTTGTTTTATGTTTTTTTTGTGTTCTACAAGTTAATGATGCCACAGATGGAGCAACAGAATTCTGCTTTTGTCCACACAGAACAGCAGCTGCCTTCTAATGCTCCCTACCGAGGGAATGTCCTACAGATTAGAACACAGCCACTCGTTTCTCAGTATAACAGCAAACATTATTAGGAGTCTGAATCTCGTCACTGTGTGTTTGTTTGTATGTTTTTCTGATAGACAGAGCCTCACGTGAAAGGTGTGTGTGTGTGTGTGTGTGTGTGTGTGTGTGCAAGAGTGACTCAGTGGGGGGGGGGGGGGGGGGGGGGTGAAAGAGAGGGGAAGTATAGGTGTGTGTGTGCGTGTGTGTGTGTGTCCTCATCACCAGTAGATTTCTCTCTCTTTTTCTCTTCACATCCTCCTGAGTGATGATGTCATGCTGTTGAGTGAAAGAATGAGACAGATGGAGGGAGAGACGTTTCTCTTTTGCT